>NC_089803.1:19197285-19462285 GCF_029633855.1 Hoplias malabaricus | reverse complement strand
GGAAAATATTATGGTAAATGCAGAAACATGCTGTCAAGGCTATGTTAATACTCTCTCACTCACTCTCTGTCACACACACACACACACACACACCCACACACACACACACACCCACACACACACTTACTTGGTCTCTTTCATCTGTGCTCTATCATTCTGTCATAGCATCCCTCCATCTCCAGAGGAGTGTATTTGCTGATTCTGGCAAACACAAATTACTGCGCTTGCCCACATGCAGCCAGAGCATTAAAGACCTAATGCTAGAAAACTTAATACCATCTGCACTGTAGACCTGCACAGGACACACACACACACACACGCACAGCTGCTGTGGCAGGTGGATAAGTATATGTCTGTATGTGCCTGTGTGTGTTTATGTCCATATCAGAACCAACAAAATGCTCCTCACCTTGTTAAATACAGGAAATGCTATTTTTACATGTACTTACAAACACACAGCAGGCTGTGTAAAAGTCTTAGGCATTTTCGTCTTGAATTTAGACTGAGTTTTTCTGGAGAGTTAATGTGTCTGTGCCTTTAAAAACCTCACATTTTGATTATTTAGTTTATACGAGGGATACCTTGTCAAATCATATTATTTTTCCCATTGCAGTTAAACTTATGTAACAGCATAATTTTGGGAGTAGGACCACGCCCTCAGCTCTATATATACCCAGCGAACTGACATCATTTCTGTGTTATACAAACTTGTTCCCGGCGGCACGGTGGCACAGCAGGTAGTGTTGCAGTTACACAGCTCCAGGGGCCTGGAGGTTGTGGGTTCGATTCCAGCTCCGGGTGACTGTCTGTGAGGAGTGTGGTGTGTTCTCCCTGTGTCCGCGTGGGTTTCCTCCGGGTGACTGTCTGTGAGGAGTGTGGTGTGTTCTCCCTGTGTCTGCGTGGGTTTCCTCCGGGTGACTGTCTGTGAGGAGTGTGGTGTGTTCTCCCTGTGTCCGCGTGGGTTTCCTCCGGGTGACTGTCTGTGAGAAGTGTGATGTGTTCTCCCTGTGTCTGCGTGGGTTTCCTCCGGGTGACTGTCTGTGAGGAGTGTGGTGTGTTCTCCCTGTGTCCGTGTGGGTTTCCTCCGGGTGACTGTGAGGAGTATGGTGTGTTCTCTCTATGTCCGCGTGGGTTTCCTCCGGGTGCTCTGGTTTCCTCCCGTAGTCCAAAAACACACGTTGGTAGGTGGATTGGCGACTCAAAAGTGTCCATAGGTGTGAATGTGTGTGTCTGTGTTGCCCTGTGAAGGACTGGTGCCCCCTCCATGGTGTGTTCTCGCCTTGTGCCCAATGATTCCAGGTAGGCTTTGGACCCACAGTGACCCTGAATTGGATAAGCGCTTACAGAAAATGAATGAATGAATGAAACTTGTTCCCACCTCCACCCCATCTCCAACCTTTTCTTGAGTTAATCTCTCCAACGGAAGGGGCACACAGCTGGGTTACAGCGTCTCCTCATATGTGGTGGTTAGTGCCTATCAAAAAATGGTACATAGATGGACAACCTAAGAAGAGGCGCGTTCGTGTCTGAGGAGTGAGTGTTAACCCATAACAGAGCTACTGTAACACAAACTATAAAGTTAATGCTGGATATGACAAGATGGTGTCAGAACAGCTTGTTGCATATGGGGCTGCGCAGCCGCTGATTGGTCGCAGTTCCCTTGTGCGGACCCCGTTTATTGCTGAAAACTGGGGTCTTCTTCAGCAGGATAATGCACACTGCCACACTGCAAACATGAATGAGAAAAGAGGAAGAACAAGTGTGGTACATGGAGGTCTCACTTTGCAATTTACAGGGTTTGCTGCTAATGTCTTGGTGCCAGATACCAGAGGACACCATCAGACGTCTTGTGGAGTCCATGCTTCAACAGGTCAGAGCAGTTTTGGTGGCACAAGGAGAACATGATTGTTGTATGTGTGTGTGTGTGTGTGTTATGTTGTGTGCCAGTATTCATATGTGAAGGCATCCATCTGCGTGTGGGGGCATGCGACCTTCTGTTTATGTTCCAGCGTCACTCTCAGCAGATCGAGTAAACAATGGTGGTATTAACAAAACACAAGAATACACACAGATGTACAGACGCAAGTGCACACACACACACACACACACACACACACACACACACACACACACACACACCCATGCACGCAGACACAGACAGTCTCCAGCTAGTACTGCACAGATGGCTTCATTTATCAAACCTGTTCAGAATATGATCACATGACAACAGAGTCCTCATCAATACACCCAGTGGCAACACAGCTAGCCATTCCAACACCACACACACATTCACCAGACACACACACACATCTTCAGAGTCTGTGCCTGTGTCTATGTCTGGGGACTATGCTTTATATTCCTACACTATACGCTGGGTACTACACTGTGTATTTTTACACTACAAACTATGCACTACGCTTATGTATATTCTTATGTAAATAAACCTGTTGCTATTGGACTGTAACTTGGTGGAAAGTCAGTTTCCCACTGTTATATGTTGTTGAGGAAAACACAGATGTACATTCATTGCCCAAATGCTAGATCAGAAGTGTGAAATACTGCACTGTGCTTACACTCCTTCTTTGAAACACAGCCGTATAAATATCGCTGTTTATTTTGTCCTTGTCATTTGGATTTTATATCATCATTTATGCACTGGCACAGAGCAGCACAGTGTGGAAGACGGGTTCATAATCCAATCCAGTCATTCAGTGTATATCATTGGCTCCAGTTTTCTCCCTATGATGTGGAGATAGCAGCACACAACCAGGGTATACATGTCTCTAAACACGTCCTATTGAAATGACTAAGTGTTAATGCCATGACTCACTATGCATCAGTACAGATGTAGGATCCCAGTCTGGGTGTAAATGCAAGGTTTTTTGGACGGATCAACCAGAAAATGTCAAAAAGGACCAAAAATCTACTCACAACCGATTTAAATTTTGCGTGATTGCCTTTAATTTCTCATAATCTTATCACTTATAAAACAATTACAACGACATCACGCAGAAAGCCATTTTTGGACTTCTGCTTATCAAAAGCTTCCTAGGAAATTGACAAAGTTGGGCTCATTTCACATCCATAAACTAACATTTGTTCTGTACTAAATAGATACAGTCTGGGCAATATGAGCGGGAATCAATATCACGATTAATTGTACGATTTACCACGATTACGATTAATAAACGATTATTTTGTTGTTGTATTTTCGACCCTCGTAGTTCACTGACGAGGCTTGTACTCTAAATATGCTCCAGCATTCAATATGGGATATTTTTTCTAATGTTGCTGGGAGCTTTTTTTCGAGCACTGTTTATACATTTAACTTCACTGTTTACATTCAACTTTTTGTTCAGTGTCTTATTAATTATTGTCAAAACACAGCACGTCCAAACCACAGACACTGTGTTTTTCTTTCGTTTAGGTTGCTTAGGTTGCTCTGTGGCAGACTACAGCTTGGTAACGTGGTTTTAAAGGGATAGTACATGAACACACAGTGGGGACATAATAAAAATAATCGATATAGATAAGATTATGTCGATTAGAAGATCTGAATGTTGAGTTCAATTAATTGCCCCGCCCTAAATAAATAAATAAACTGAAAACTATAACTTTGTTTATCTAAGAGTTAAAAAAAATGTCTAACTTGACTGGACTTTCAGCTTTGTGGCTCTGCTGTAGGTCAAATAACAGCTCCATGGTTCAAATCTATATTAAGAGTAAACTACATCCCCTTACATGTCCCATTGTTAATACAGTATTGGCTTTAACTGTATGGATGCACTTGATTAGAGACACAGCCCATGTTAGCTGTCCCACTGGCCTGTTGTTCTGTGAGCATGGTGGGACCCTTGCTGAACCCAGCACTGGGCGACTAGTCAGTGGTGTATGTGTGTGTGTGTGCGTGTGTGTTACTGTGTGTAATGTTGATTACCAAATCATTGCAGGTGCGGGTCTCCTGAGCCTACAGTGAAGCCCTGGCAGTGATGGATGTGCCATGCAGAGATATTCAGTGGAAGCGGCCATCGATCAAATGTTACAATGGAAACCAGAAGCTTTGCCTCTGGCGCATACAGTTTGGTGCTGTGGATGCCAATAGGGTGATTATACACAGGCGGTAAAATCATTTCTCTTTTTTCCCCCTCCCCCATAACTCCTCCAACCATGTGGATTTTTAACCCCACTCTCAGACGCCGTAATTTGGGCATATGGTTGTAATGATAAGGCTCACGAGATGGACGTAAGAGCAGGGAGTGTATAATAGAAGACCAGAGGGACCGACGAAATCAGGCAGGAAAAAATGAAATGGTAAACAGTATTATACAGGTATTTCAGGCTGGATTTCTCAGGGAAGCTGGATACCTTCTGAATAGTCAAAAGTCAAGGTCAAAATCCAGACTGAGAAATGTGTCATCTCATTCATATACAGTATACAGAGGAATGAAAGGTTCCCCAGGGGACATTTCATCAGTGCCTACAGGACTCCTGTAAATGTGGTGGCCACATGAAGTATTGAAGCGTGAGCAAGAGTTATATAATTAAACAAGCCAGCAAACGATATCAGATTAGCCTTAAAGCCAGATATTAAACTGTTGATGTCATAGGCAAACACTGTATATTAGAATCATATTTTAAGGACATTCATTCTTCAGAGAAAATGAAAAAAAAAAAAAAGATACACAGTGTCGCTGATGTGAGGCAGTGAATAGCTCCCCATTCTGGATTTTTTTTTTTTTATAAGACAGTTCCTTCAGGTTTTTTTTCATATGGTATGTATGGGGAAAGAGGGGTGAAGTGAGGTAATCCACTCCTCTGAGAATAATTAACATGTATGTGCAACTGCAGTGTGTTTGACATCAAGAGCTACAATAAAAATAGAATTTAATCAGAAAAACTGTTGATTTGTTTCTTCACCTTTGAAGACAAAATCTGTTTTCCCTTCAATTATATAAACCATTCACATCAAAGAATATCCCCTCTATGTCCCTGAAGGGAAAAAAAAAGGCAAAGTTCAACTAAGGAACGTCCAAAACCGGCATTAATTGCATTTTATGGCTACTGTGAAGAAGAGTTAAGTCATCCAGTAAACTGAGAAACCTTGGCAGCAGCAGCAAGCATGACTTTGAATTTCAGAGGAAGTTGGCAAGAATGTAGATAACAGCCGCAGTATGGGAGTATGTATATACACAGGTTAATGAGTTTAACACAGGAACAGGTGCATGCCATAATAAGAAGGCTGTGACGTTAAACACTCATGTGTTGGTCCAAAGGCAGTCGAGACATTCCCGAGGTGCATGTAGTCGCACTGCATCTTATCCCTAAAGTGGCTGAGGAAGATAAATATCTTTGATGTTCTCAAAGGTTTGAAGCCACCTCCATTGTTTCCTGTGAAATCAATGGTATCAATAGGGAGTAGGTCGATACGTGCTGCAGTAACATCTACGGTTCAGGAATTGCTTTACACTAGACGTTCGAATATTGCTGTGGGAAAGTGGTGGCATTCAGAAATCAGGTGCTGATGCTGATTCATTTGTTCTGAATTATAAAAGCCACTCTAACCCAACCCTAAGGCATGGGATGGTGCATCTGCTGAGGAGAGAACACATCTCTACTGATCCACAGCCTAATGCTGGAGGGTCTACACTGTCCTAGCCCATGCTTGGTCATCAACCAATGGGAGACCAGTAGAAGAGCTTGGTACTGACTAGATTATTTTTGAAGAGATGAGTCAAGAGATCGCCTTTTTGTTTCCAGCTAAATTTTCAATGAAATACGAATGTAACTACGATACCTACAGAGTATAAATCTACACAACGTTTCTATTAAAATTACAGACAAAAGTCATCAAACTTTCTATAAAAGCTTAGAAAGCCCAGAGGGCGCCCCTCTGGTTTTAACTCTGCAGCACACTAAGCATTAACTATGAACTTATTTTTCTTGTTAGCTGCAGTGGTCTCATAGCTCCATCTGCAAAACTGAAAAAATGGAATATCAAAGACCAAACATGGCTTTATGGACGTACACATGTTCATTCAAAGTGAAAATGTGTAATTCCATTTATAGTTCATATTGTATTCTATGTATCATTGCAGTGCAATTAAAATCTCAATTTTTGTCGATTTTTAGTTTATAACATCGTTTGAACACAGCAGCTGTCCTTCACATCGTGTGAAAACTTCTTGATAAATGGACCAATAGAAATGCTCCAAGAATAAAATCATTTTACAGTGACTTCCGTTAATAATTAAGAAGCTTTTTTCCTACTCCTGTAAAGTTACTGTTTTGGGAGATGATTTTAATTGGACAGTGACTATATTTCCTTACAGATGTATGTATATATCTATACCTTCACATGTATGCCATATGTACAACTGTTATTATAATGTTAGATGCTGTTTGGGCTAGTCTTTTGTCTTGAAGTTACCTGCCATTTCATGTGTGGGTATTTGTTGGCCGAGTTACTGGTATTATGTTTTCACACTGCTGTAAATATATCTCCTCAACACTCCTAGTTCCTCTGACTCTCACTACAATCACTTTATTCATTACCATGTTTTTGTGTATTATATACTTTTATATGTTGTATCTCATGATTTTAAGACTATTGACATATTCAGTCATTCATTCATTCATCATCTGTTACCGCTTATCCAATTCAGGGTCGCCGTGGGTCCAGAGCCTACCTGGAATCATTGGGCGCAAGGCGGGAATACACCCTGGCATTCCAGTCCTTCACAGGGCAACCCACGCAGACACAGGGAGAACATACCACACTCCTCACAGACAGTCACCCGGAGGAAACCCACGCAGATACAGGGAGAACACACCACACTCCTCACAGACAGTCACCCGGAGGAAACCCACGCAGACACAGGGAGAACACACCACACTCCTCACAGACAGTCACCGGGAGAAAACCTATGCAGACACAGGGAGAACACACCACACTCCTCACAGACAGTCACCCGGAGGAAACCCACGCAGACACAGGGAGAACACACCACCACACTCCTCACAGACAGTCACCCGGAGGAAACCCACGCGGACACAGGGAGAACACACCAAACTCCTCACATACAGTCACCCGGAGCAGGAAACGAACCCACAACCTCCAGGTCCCTGGAGCTGTGTGACTGCGCCACCGTGCCACCCCTATTGATATATTATAATTATGTTTAGACATCTACAGGCTTGCTGGTAATGACATTGCATTGTTTTGTTTTTTTACAGTGACAATAAAGATACTTTGTATCTTGACTATATTTGAAGTAAATGGGAGACGGTGTTGATTTTCCCTCAATTGCTACTTTAATCAGGTAAGGAAATTGGCCTGTATCTAATCTTAATCCAGGTTTATGGTCCTGATTCCAACTGTGTCGAGTTCTAAGGGCGTCTACATCTACTGTGAATTTAGTGGAGGAGTCAAAAATGGAAAAATGGAGCCTAAAAAGGCCGGAGCGAGAGCAGTAAATTCCAGCTCGTCACGCCTGTGTGGGTATTTGATTTGCTGAAGGAAAATGACTGACTTGTATTTGAAACATGCTCCCCCTTCCATTTCTGCACTCTAGTTCACTGCTACAGAGCAAGCAGGAAAACACTGGAGTCGGGAAAACAATTCTACCTGAACTGAGAGAAATGAAAAGAGTGTGTGTTTACGGTGTGGATGTAATTAGTAGTTGGGTTCCAGGAGTGTTTCGATCATTTGGGCAGAGATGGATAGAGTGTGATTTGCTGTGTCTCTGTGTGTTTATGCCTGCAGTAGTGTGCCAACCATATGTCACCATTCTGTGGCCACATCTGTCACTGTGGCTCTCCCAGATTGACTGTGTGTGCGTGTGTGTGTGTGAATCTCATAAATACATGTGTGGATGTTTATGTGTGTATATGTATATATACACGTATATAACATAATAAATACCCAACTTGTAACAGCTACAGATTACAGCATCAAATCAATTTTAGTCTTGGTAAAAGGCCCATATTTACTTTCTGCATGCTAAATCAACAAAAGAATATGTGATCATTTTACCGTAATACTTTATACCGTTTAATTGAACAAGCTGTTTTTGTAACTGTGAGGTTAATATATTCTGTCATTCATTCTGTAACTACTTCATCCTGATCAGGTTGCAGTCAGTTTGAAGTCGGACAGGGCACCACTCCACCAGAGGGCACCACACATTCACACCAGGGGACAAAGTTACATAGCCAATTTTGGACTGTGTTATGAAAGTGAAACACCCTGAAGAAACCCACACAGTCACTGGGAGAACACACCCAAACTGAGGTAAGGAACAAAGCCAGGACCCCAAGATCCTGGGTGTTTGTGGCGGCGTAAACACACGTGCCACCATGCTACTCAGACATTTGTAGATGTTCTATGTTCTGATTGATTGTGCCTCACTGAAAAAGCAGTTGAGACAGAAACTTAGATGTAAATATGTTGGTTTTGTGTTGGTTTTTACAAAACCACAAGCTCAGAGTGGATGGTTTGTACCCTAAGCATTAGAACCTTGTTGTAGAGTAAAAAACATGTATATTTCAACAACATTGACAGGGCAGGTCACATTTAAGTCTGCTCCCCTGTTCGACTGTTCATTCATTTGAACATAAACGTTTAGATTTCAGTATAAATTCATGTATGTATGTAATCATAAGGTTGCATATGTACATGCAGGTAAGTTTCTGTACATTAATTTAAGCCTCTCATCATCTCTGTGTGTGTGTGTGTGTATGTATGTATGTATGTGTGTGTGTGTGTGTCTGTCTGTGTAAGTGAGGGCGCTTATGCCAGAGCGAGAGTGTTTTTTTGACTCCTATTCAGGAGCTATAGTTCATATCCACGTCTCTCTCTTTGTCACCTGTTCATTTGTATGGCTCTGACAGTTCTCATTATTGCTTTGGCAGTAGCTCAGGCTGTCATGCCAATGCAGCAATACGGAGTGGGGATTCTAGCGAGGCGAGCGCATTCTGGCTTCAGAGCCGTGACTGCGGCCTCGGAGCGCCTGAACACGGACGCTACATCATCACACAGACAATTACCGTCAAACGGCCCAAACAAACAAACAAGCCGAGGACAATGGCATTAATTATCCTGCTACAGACAGCACAGAGGTGCTGGAGCCCATAGATGTACAGTGCAGTGTGTCAATTCTAACAGAAAATGCTCTGGCTAGTCAATTATCTAACAAGTCTGTAATTAAGGAAAACTCTTCAGTGCGCTACTCTGAACACTGTGTATCTGCTATCATGTCAACGTCACTGATACAACAGTCCCATAATGCCGCCATTAGGGTTTATGAGTCATGGCTAATGTTAGGGTTGTTTATCTTTTAACGCGCAATCATTTCTGTGCGCGGTATTGTGATATACTTGTATTGCGTTAGCGCTAGGCTAATGGCTGTTTTAGATTAAACAGTACACCATTCAAGCTCGTTAAAGACAATTCTTATTGTAACAATTTTGTGACCCCTTCAGTAAACAAAAGGAATGTCCCAACACAGAGCTGCTGTTGTTTTCATAACAGAAGTGCACTAGCCAAGCTAACACTATTCACTCCCAGTAAAGTATCTAGAACGTCAGAGAAAATCTAGGGTGAACAAAAAATGTATTAGATTTTGTAAATCAAAATATTATTTGTTGATTTCACTGTCTGTTCCTAATTATAGAATAAAGTCTTACAGGAAATGGTCTAGCTAATAAATTAACTAATGAGGCTATAATTAAGGGAAACTCTTCAGTGTGTTCCAGTGAATGCAGTGTATTTGCTATCATGTCATTGTCACTGACACTACTCATAATGATGCCATTTGAAGTTTATGAGCCATGGTGAAAGGAAGGGTTGTTAATCTTGTAATGTGCAGTCCTTTCTGTTATCATCACTGTAGTAGTGGTAGCCTAACTGCATTTATATTAAGCACAGTCCATGCATGTAAATACCTTATACACACACACACACACACACACACATATATATATATATATATATATATATATATATATATATATAAATAAAGGTATGTAAATATGTTTTCCATTTCCAAAACTTGTACTGCATTCATTCATTGTCTGTAACCGCTTATCCAATTCAGGGTTGCGGTGGGTTCGGAACCTACCCGGAATCATTGGACATGAGGCGGGAACAGACCCTCGAGAGGGTGTCAGTCCTTCACATGGTGACACACACACACTCACACTTACGAACATTTTGAGTCATCAGTCCACCTACCGACGTGTGTTTCTGGACCGTGATCTAGATATCAAAGAGGAAACCCACGTGGACACGGGGAGAACACACCAAACCCCTCACAGACAGTCACCCGGAGCGGTACTTGAACCTACAACCTCCTGCTCCCTGGTGTGCCACCGTAGTGTGGACATCAAATCTATATCTAGAGATAACAATAAATAAATAAATAAATAAATGTCACATAATCAAATTAAACAAATTCAAAGTTTTCAGTATGGTCAAGCTCCAGCTTTTCACAGTCAATAATGCATCTAGAACCAGGCTGTTTCTCACAACATGCCCACCCCTGTACATGAAAACATGACTGACTGAGTTGATGGTCTCTTCCTAATTAGGCCGGTGGCTAATCTGACACATTAAGCCTTCCGTCCAGTTCCTGAAGTCCAAACCAATGAAAGAGCTCTTCTGGATGAATCTACACAGCTACTAGATTAGCCAAGACAATGGTTTTAATTATCCCACTACAGACACGGGTGCTAGAGCCCATAGATTGTACAGTGCCTTGTGTCAGTCCTAACAGAAAAGTCTCTGGTTAGTCAATTAACTAACGAGGATGTAATTAAGGAAAACTCTTCATTGCGCTACGCTGAACACCGTATATCCGTAATCATGTTAATGTCACTGACACTCCAGTCTCATAATGCTGCCATTAGGAGTTTATGAGTCATGGATAATGTTAGAGCTGTGTTTATCTTGTAATGTACAGTAATCCATTAACGCTGTGCTGTTTGCGCATTTCTGCATTATTGATAACTGATGCCTCGCTGTTTTCCTGAGTTAATACATCAATATCAGCCGTCACTGATGGATATGGACTTTGAGGTGTATTCCTGTATGCTGCGTGATCTGCAGCATCTGTGACCGCAGATTTAAAGAGGGTTCTGGTAAAAACCTCTCAGAGAACAGTGTTTTAAATGTACTTTTGTGTCTGATATATTAACTTTGTAGCTTGTGCCATATGACGTGGCCTCCATTTATTTTAATTGTATATTAAAATAACAGTATAGAATGTAGTTTAGGAGTTGCAGTGTCATGTTAGAGTGGCTCTATCAGCATGAATTCATTCAATTATTCATTCATTCATTCATTCATTCTCCTTATTAACTGCTTCATAGGTTCAAGGTCACAATGGGTCCAGAGTCTTCCCAGTGGCAGGAACAGACCATGGACAGGCCAGGAATGAATATGATTATTAACATTACTTTTACTGGAAACTTCCAAGTTCCAAGACCTAATGGTTGACTATATACAAACAACAATATGAAACAATATCATTCACCAGTAATCACAGCTATTAAAAAAATCTCAGTAGCAGGGGTAGAATGATATAATTTGCACATAATTTGTGTGTAGTTATTATGGATTCTAATAATAAGGATATATTTATAGAAGGCTCATTACTATAATGTGTTCATCACTGTGATGTGTACTTTTGGCAGCTCTGCGTAAGCTAATTAAAATAAATTATATTGCTATTAGCATTAATATCGGTATTAATCTGAATAGTGGGGCTCAATAAACTTCCTCTTATCTGTAAACACAGAATCTAAACTTGAGTGATGTTAATATTTTGTTAATCATTCATTTCTGAATTATTGATTCCTGATACTGTTCTGACATTATTCATCACTAGAGCTCTTCTCAGAGAGCGAGCCCCAGAGTGAACAAGAGAGAGAGAGGGAGTGTTTTAACTATCATATTACTATTGTAACTGAATCTATTATTTATATTTTATATTTCCTAAGCAAGTCTAACATTGTTCACATGCAATCGCTTTAAAGAAGAACACTGCAATGACATAATTTGTTCAGAGGCATAATGTGTGTGTTATTATTGTTAGTTCTAATAATAGAGATATTTATAATGTGCTCATTAGTGTACAGTGCCCCACCCCCGCACCCCCAATTCGTTTTTTTTTTTTTTTGTATTTCTCACAACACGATGCTAGCCAGCCTGGGCATATGTTAATAAATAATACGGTTGTGCAGTAATCCCTCTCCCCCAAATGTTTAGAGCTGTCCACAGGTGTTATCTTAGTTTGAAAAGAAGCAGTGGCTGGTTTTATATGTCTTGGCGGAAGACTGCTGATAACATTGTGTATGAAACTGGGGGAGTCTTAACTAATGGGTGGAACTTGCCATTTTTGTGAGTTAAAATAATTTCATATTTCACAGAACTACATTAACAAAGAAGTGTAAACTTACAATTACCATCAGTCAGTGACAGACACTAACACTCTCTGGTAAGGTGTTACAGTAGAGTAAAGGCTTCTTCCCAAGTTTTATTTTGAGGATCTTTGGTATATTTAGCAGACCTCCTGTAGAATACATTAGGGCTCAGGAAGGGACATAAAAGAACAGGGACACAGTGATATGAGAGCATGCTAAAATATGAAGCGCTATATATTAATGCAGAGGAAGCCAGTGCCGCTGCTACTGGACTCTCTCTTTCCCTACTTTTGATTTAACTCTGGCAGCAGGTTTCCAGTCTACTTCAAATAAAGGAACGAATCAGCTTCTCTACATCTAGTTGAGGTAAAAACAGACATACATTGGCATAGTGCATTGTGCTTAGTGCATTGGCATGAGCGATATGAGTACAAATCAATATCACGATTATTTGTACGATTTTTCCTCTCTTGTTTTCCGAGCACTGTTTATATTTGGTGTGTGATTGTGCTTTGGTCACTGAAACTGTTTTTTCTCAGTGTTTACAATTGACTTGATTTTGCTCAGTGTCATCTTATAATTATTCAGACGCAGAACGTCCAAACCACAGACGCTGGGTTATATTTTGGTACGAGCTGCTCGAGTCGCTAGGTTTGCCTCAGCGTTTAGGTTGCAGATAGGGGCAGAATCACGTGACTACAGCATGGAAGTGTGGTAGTAAAGGGACAATACAAAAACACACAGTGGGGACATAACTATTACATATATATATATATATAGACAAGATTTTGATGATTAGAAGTTCTGAATGTCGATTTCGATTCATTTTTGCCCAGCCTTACGTTGGCAATATTTCTTAAGTGGAAGAAGGCTGTTTTGGTCGCCTTGCTAATGGATTATTTAAAACTTACACACAAACTTGTTTCTCCATTGCTCTGATGACTCAGATCCCTCATTCTTTTAGAGAGAATTCTCTTTTGTCTTTTGGACGTACCAGTGGTATTTCTGTCTGTTCTTCATATTGTTTTAGAGAATAGTTGCTCGTCCATTGATTAATCTCGGACAGGCAGGTTGACAGGGAGCACAGAGCGTGTATGTCATTTAGCTTGAAAAAAATGCATAGGTGAGTATCATCCGCATAACAATGAAAATTAATAACGTGTTCTCTGATTATATTACCTTGTGGTAGCATACAGAATGAAAAAGAAGGGGACCAAGACAGCTTCCTCGTAAAACACCACAAAGATATGTTACATTTATTTGAAATATAATCTCTGACATAAGATTGTCTCTCTGTATAAACGTCCAAAACTAGTTTAGAACACACCCAGATAAACCGACCTGGTTTTCCATCTGAAAAGGCAATTGTATTGGAATTGTTATTAATAATATTGGTATTGGAATTATTATGAACACTAACATTAGTATTAGTATATAATTATGGCCAGTGTAAACTGTGAGCTTGAATAATCAGTGGCATATGTACAGAATGCACAGTAGTGTGAAATGTAATTACACATGTTTTTAAGTGTATTTACAGCATAAACAGTCATTTTGGGCTGTGGGGTTATATAGCTCATGTTGTTGGTCTTATGTTCATTAGTTTAAAAGGGGAGCTGCGGGGCAGTGTGTGTGTGTGTGTGTGTGTGTGTGTGTGTGTGTATGTGAGATGGCAGTGGTGTTTCTTAGCCCAGCTGTCAGGCCAGATGATTTGTCCTCGTCTCATCTGTCCAAGCTGCATATGGCCCTTATTGATTATGATTAAGCCTTCATCCTTTCTGCTTATTATTAATATTGATTGAAGAACAAAGAAAAGAGGACAGCCCAGAGAGAAGTCCATGGTACTGTTTGAGTGTGTATGTGAGAGGGAGCAATGACATAATGATAAAATGCAGATGAAGAGAGAAGGAGTGTGTGTGTGTGTGTGTGTGTGTGTGTGTGCGTGTTGTAGCCTCTTTGTCATTCCTTGTTTAGGACACTGATGTCACTGAGCAGCACTCATTAAAACTACACTATCTGTGTTTTACAGTTTAACTCTGTCACAGCCCCATGATAATGACAAATACTTGTGTCTCCACCCTGTGTGTGTGTGTGTGTGTCCGTTTGTGCATAGGTGTGTATATACGTATGCGTGTGGTCCAGATATATATCATGTTGTGGACGTTAGGCTTATAGTTCACTTAAGGTAAGGATTAGCGTTAGGGTTAGCTTAGTTTTACTTGTAGTTCAGGCTAAAGTAAGTCTCTATGAAAAGAATAGAGGTCTCCACATGCTCCAAATGACCCTAAAGGCATTCAGCGATGTTGAGGTGAGGGCTCTGGGGTGGTCAGTCCATAGTTATGAGAAGACCTGCAGGTTCTTTGATTTCCAAATTTTCTTTTGTAACTCTTTCTTCTTCTCAGTAACTGATTTTTTAGTGGAGCTTCATGTTCTCCTGTCTCTCAAAGATGAGTGCATTATTGTTTTTCTTACGTAACCTCTTTTCTTGATCTGTTGGATTTTGCGACTTTGTTATGAGTTCTATCTTCTCTGTATCTTTTAATCCTTTTTAAAACTTCTTGTAGTTTGTCATGTGGGTGCGACTGGTCTTGTGCTCTCACAGATCCAGCCTCACCAAACTCAGAGTCTCAGCACCGTGAACCAATGCCCTACCAACTGAAAAAAAACGTGGTTTTTGTCTCACCTGTGTCGAGTTAATGGATGCTTCTCAACATTGTGCATTCTGGTCCTGCAGGGTGCGAGGTGTTCCTTCACTCAAGGGCAAGGCAGCCCTGCTCCTCAAGGTTGTAGTTTGCCCTCTCCAGGGGTTCCCTCCTTTTGAGTTTTAGACGTTCCTCAGGGTTCAGAGGCCTGGATCTGCGGGAGCACAAGCACACCATTGGTACGCCCATGGATATTATACCTAATTTACATTAAATTATTTCCTGGAAAATGTATCAATTTTACTTAATACCTGTTCAGACTGGGAATGAAGTGAACAAAGAATAATCATTGATCTTCCTCAGTAATTAAACAGATTGGACACATTAATATACAATGTGTTCATGGGACACATGCATGTATGAACTCAAGTCCAGATTCTGTATGAAAACAAATGTGTGTGTGTGTGTGTGCGTTGTATGACTATGGCAGTGACAGTGTGTCTGTAGGGAATAGAGGAGGCTAGCGTAAATGTGGCCACATTTTCCCTCTCATTGCCCTCTGGGGACCACCCCTCTCACTGATCTCTTGTGGCCTGTTGGCTTGTTTTTATCATGCACACACACACACACACACACACACATACAGGGTACATTTCCCTGGTTTTTCTCTTTATCTTGCCAGCCAAATTCAAGATATTGCCATTAAATACACACACTCACACACCTATGCACGGAGGCACACCAATTCACACCGGGCCGTCAGCTGAGAAATGTCCCCGCAGAAGAAAACATGCTGCACACTATTATTTCTTTTTTCTCTTTTTTCCCTCTCTCCATTCAACCTTATCGACTACATAACGTCTCTCTCTCTCTTTCTCTACCACTCTCTCACTGACCCTCTCCCTCTCCTTTGTTCTTCTCTTCCTCGCTTTCTTCTCCTCTCCCTCTATCTCCACCCTATTTTCTCTTCTTTTTCTTCTCTACCTCACTTATCTGTTCCTCTCTTTTTTTTTCCTCATTCTCTCTACCTTTCACTCCTCCACTTTGTGATTCTTCACTGTCTGGACCCTTCTCCTTCTTCCCTTGTTCTTTTCTATCATTTCTTCTCTGTCTATACACTTCTCTCTCTTTACCATTTTACTCTTGATCTCTCTTTCTTGCCTTTTCTTTTTTCCTGTCTGTTTTTTTTCCATTCTCTTATCCTCTGCTAACTTCTTTCTTCTCTGCCGTCCTAATCTTCTCTATCTCCACCTGCTCTTTATTCTCTTTCACCCCCACTTTGATTTTTTTTATTTTTTACCATCTTTCTCTATCTTCCAAATTTTCTTCATTGTTTTTCTGTTGTCTTTCACTATTACTTCTCTCTCTCTCTCTCTCTCTCTCTCTCTCTCTCTCTCTCTCTCTCTCTCTCTCTCTCTCTCTCTCTCTCTCTCTGACGGTATGAGGGGAGTATGTCCACTCCGCTGTGATGGGGATTTGAGGAGAAGGTAAAACAGTGAGAGACACAGTGATAATGCTCTGGAGCAGCAGAGCGAAGAAAGCTAATTATGAGCTCTACATTTCCACACACTCAATTTCATACATACACAAACACACACACACACTGAGAGAAGAGAGAGAGAGAGAGAGAGAGAGAGAGAGACAGAGAGAGAGATTGTTTCTGTTCATTTTGGTGATGTTGCATAGACTAATCTTCCTTTCTTGGAGACTTACCCTTTTCTTAACCATATTTACTACTAGCCTTACCTCTAACACGTGTTCCACAGCGGACCCATGCAGTACGCCTTGATCTCTTGTTCAACTCCTGTCCTCAGTACTACAAAGGTCCCCGCAATGTGTGTGTTTAAACAGGGTTTAGTCTCCAGAATGGAATATATTTCAAACACACACACACTCACACCGGGCTGCGCTGATCTCAGGTGATGTCATCAGCAGTGTGTGTCTCATGGGAGAGGAGTATGAGATGGAGAGAGAAATGGAGCTTGTGTCATACACACATTTACAAAGACCTAGCTGACCTTAGAGAGAGAGAGAGAGAGAGAGAGGGAGAGAGTCACAGATGTTGGGAAAGACAGGTAAAGTAGAACACCATGGGGAAGGAGAGATATCCAGAAAAAGGAGAAAAGAAAAGGAGAGAGAGTTAAATATATGAGAGGAATGAAATAAAAAGAAAGACAGGCGAGAATCAGAGAGAGAGAAAAGAGGATGGAAAGATGAACAGATAGAGATGCTCTTAGCTGAATTGTAGCTTTAGATTAATGTGCTGAATAAATAAAGTGGCCTCATCCCTCTCTCTCTGTCTGACCGATGAGTGGTATCAATCTATCCCTCAAGCCTAATGAAATAACCTCAGTCTTATCATATTTCTCTCTCTCACACACACACACACACACACACACACACATCGTCTCTGGTTAAAATCTGATTACATTCTGTCTAAATATTGTGATCCTCAGAGAGATAATATGGAGGCATATGGCATGAAAGAGAGAAAGGGTAAAAAAGAAAGAAATAAAGGGGATAAAAAAGATAGAACAAGGGAAAGGCAGATAATGAGAAAAAGATGAGAAAAAGAGAGATTGGAGGGAAAAAAGAAACAAGCCAGGAAGAGAGTAGAGACGGATAAAGAGATAAGAACCAAAGAAAGACCAGTGTGTGTGTGTGTGTGTGTGTGTGTGAAAGAAAAAGAGAGAGAGATGCACAATGAATTTCTTGTGATAAAAAATGAAATACACAAAATCCTTTATAGGAGTGTGTGTGTGTGTGTGTGTGTGTGTGTGTGTGTGTGTGTGTGTGTGAGGGAATGGGAAGAGTGTGTGTGCGCTTGTGTGAGTGTGTGTGGAGAGTTGGTGTGTATGTTTGCGGGGGATAGAGAGTGTATATGTGTGTGTGTAAGAGAGAGAGAGAGAGAGAGTAGGGAGTGTGTGTGTGTGTGTGATTAAGTTTATGAGGGAAATCTATTAGAGAGGGGAAAGGATCGGGACCATCACAGGTCAAATGATGCGTGCACTTCCCCCTACCCCCTACACCCCCTACCTCTCACCACACACACATACACACACACACTCATACACTGACACAGACTCCTCTGAGATACAAGAGCTCTCCAGTAAGCAATATCTCCACTCTCCTTCCACACCCACAACCTGAACATCACAACACACAGACGAGCAGGCGGAGGATGAGCAGGAGCAGAGATGGATACATGAAAGAACTTTTGGGTGGATGGGTGGATGAGTAAATGGATGGATGAATGGACGTATAGATTGATGGATGGATGAATGAGTCAATAGATGTGTGGATAAATGAATGGATGTATATAGGGATGGATATAAGGATGAATAGACAGGTGCAGAGCTAGATGAATGGGTGAATGTATAAACATGAGCCAATAAGTCAGCCCTAGAATCCCACATTTCCCTTCCGTAATGTGATTATGATAAAGGGAAATGATGAATGGCTAATCAGGTTAACTTTGACACTGCCTGCTTCACATAGTAAATGAAAAGAGTCTGACATTGATTCATTACGCGGTGTCCTCAGTCTCCTTTGCGTACTTTAGTAAACTCCTGAAGTATTGGCACCTCCTGATGAAAATGAAGAAAGCAGCCATCTTAATTAAATGCACTAAAATTAACTGCAGGTTTGATGAGTCGTAGTCGACGGAGGTAAAGTTTGGATGTTTTTTAACGTATAATCAAATAATGAAGGCATGATATATTAACTGATAACTAGATGAACCGACCGACCTCATTATTCTCTCAAATACAAGCAAATATCTGAAAAACTTATAATACGCTGTACAGATTTTCCAAAATCTCAGAGTCACTTTAAAGTTTTCCCAATGTCAGTATGAAGGGATGTAGGTGAAGCATGTTTTTCACAATTTTAAATGTTCTATATCACAATCTGGGTGTCACGGTGGCATAGCAGGTAGTGTGGCAGTCACAGAGCTCCAGGATCCTGGGTCATAGTGAGTTTCCTCCGGGTGACTGTCTGTGAGGAGTGTGGTGTGTTCTCTCTGTGTCCGTGTGGGTTTCCTCTGGGTGCTCCGGTTTCCTCCCACAGTCCAAAAACACACGTTGGTAGGTGGATTGGCGACTCAGAAGTGTCCGTAGGTGTGAGTGTGTGAGTGAATGTGTGAGTGTGTGCCACCCTGTGCATGTCGCCAGAGTGTGATCCCGCCTTGTGCCCAGTGTTTCCGGGTAGGCTCTGGACCTACCGCGACCCTGAACTGGATAAGTGGTTACAGAGAATGAATGAATGAATATATCACAATCTAAAATACCTCAGTGTGAAAAAGAGCCATGATTAGAATCAAAGAACTCCAACAGAAAACTGAATTCGACACTAGTTTGTCACACTGTTCTGGTGTGAGGTGTTACCACTCTTTTTTTAATCCTGCCCAAATTTCAGTGACTGTAGTGGGTTTCTTAGTTGTAAGTTTGTTACCTTCCAGAGGTTCTCAATTGGGTTCAGATCAGCTCTCTGAGCTGTTTTTGCAGTGTGACTAGAGGCATCGTCTTACGTTAGAAATCCTGTCTGATTGGAAGTGGTTTGCTGGGAAGGACCCTAGTTTTGCTAAAGGAGGTTCTGGTAAAAGTTAGCATTTACCTTGGTATGTAGCTACAACTCCTGCTGAAGAAAACATCCCCCATCGTCCATCCATTGACACAGGACATAACATTTCCCATCTAAAGTGAACTTTGAACCATTTCTCTTCCATAAACACATTATTATCCTGATCTGAACAACCTGCCTCCACTGGGTTTCAATCACCTTGGAGCAGCTTATCTTGCAATCTGATTATTTTCTAATAACTTCATATTTGGATGAAATTAAATGACTTTCACATTTAGGACAATGTAAGTTCTCACATTGTAAATATGATTATCTGCAAAAAACAAATGCTAATAAAATTACGTTGTCTTACATTAAAAGTACAGTATTTTTTTTATATATTTTCCTGTTGTCATTTATAGACACAGTTTGACTGATTATGAGAACTGAATAATTGAAATGTAGCAAATCAAAGCAAATGCTCCACAAATCATATTATTAATACATTCAAACCTCTTAGATATTTAAAAGTGTCAGTAAAAACATTACACCATGGTGGTTGCCAGGAAGAGAACGTAAACCCAACAAAAATAGAAAAGTTTAGAGTCATATAAATAAATAAAGGATTGGTGGCATCTTGAGGTCATCCTGTTCCCAAATCCGCTATTAGAAGACAGCCCAGTGCCAGCAAGCTTCTTAAAGGGTTGCCAGAAGAAACCCCCTACTGTTCACAGAGGAATGAGTAGTGAGTGCCTGCAGTCTGCTATTCGCTCTCAGCACTTTGACTAGGAGCATGTTCGGTGGTCAGCTGAGACCCACACTGAACTTTCTGGAGACGGTCATCACAGATTTGGCGGGAGTAGAGATGCATGTATAGTGTATAAAGCATCATACCTGTTATCTCTCATGCTCTGGGTCACTGTGGCTGGCAGTGAATCTGTGAGCCTTGTCAAGATCAGTAGCATCATGAATTCTCAAAAGTACCAGGATGTTCCAGCCAAGACCTGGGTTGCCATGGCCAGGAAGATGCATCTTGGCTAGAGAAGAATTTTTCATTATTATACAATGATTCAACACATACTTTAAAATCTACACAGCAATGGTTCTCCTTGCCCGTCTTCATTCATTCATTCAGCCATTCATTCATTGTCTGTAAGCGCTTAATCAGTTCAGGGTCGCGGTGGGTCCAGAGCCTACCTGGAATCACTGGGCGCAAGGTGGGAATACACCCTGGAGGGGGCTCCAGTCCTTCACAGGGCAACACAGGCACACACACACACATTCACTCACACACTCACACCTATGGACACTTTTGAGTCACCAATCCACCTACCAAAGGGAGAACACACTAACTCCTCACAGACAGTCACCCGGAGGAAACCCACGCAGACACAGGGAGAACACACCAACTCTTCACAGACAGTCACCCGGAGGAAACCCACTCGGACACAGGGAGAACACACCAACTCCTCACAGACAATCACCCGGAGAAAACCCACGCAGACACAGGAAGAACACACCAACTCCTCACAGAAAGTCACCCGGAGGAAACCCACGCAGACACAGGAAGAACACACGAACTTCTCACAGAAAGTCACCCGGAGGAAACCCACTCGGACACAGGGAGAACACACCAACTCCTCACAGACAGTCACCCGGAGGAAACCCACGCAGACACAGGAAGAACACACGAACTTCTCACAGAAAGTCACCCGGAGGAAACCCACTCGGACACAGGGAGAACACACCAACTCCTCACAGACAGTCACCCGGAGGAAACCCATGCAGACATAGGGAGAACACACCAACTCCTCACAGACAGTCACCCGGAGGAAACCCACGCAGACACAGGAAGAACACACCAACTCCTCACAGAAAGTCACCCGGAGGAAACCCATGCAGACACAGGAAGAACACACCAACTCCTCACAGACAGTCACCTGTAGGAAACCCACGCAGACACAGGAAGAACACACCAACTCCTCACAGAAAGTCACCTAGAGGAAACCCACTCGGACACAGGGAGAACACACCAACTCCTCACAGACAGTCACCCGGAGGAAACCTACGCAGACATAGGGAGAACACACCAACTCCTCACAGACAGTCACCCGGAGGAAACACACTCGGACACAGGGAGAACACACCACACTCCTCACAGACAGTCACCCGGAGGAAACCCATGCAGACACAGGAAGAACACACCAACTCCTCACAGACAGTCACCCGGAGGAAACCCACTCGGACACAGGTAGAACACACCACACTCCTCACAGACAGTCACCCGGAGAAAACCCACGCAGACACAGGAAGAACACACCAACTCCTCACAGAAAGTCACCCGGAGGAAACCCACTCGGACACAGGGAGAACACACCAACTCCTCACAGTCACCTGGAGGAAACCCACGCAGACACAGGAAGAACACACCAACTCCTCACAGACAGTCACCCGGAGGAATCCCACTCGGACACAGGGAGAACACACCACACTCCTCACAGACAGTCACCCGGAGGAAACCCACGCAGACACAGGAAGAACACACGAATTCCTCACAGAAAGTCACCCGGAGGAAACCCACTCGGACACAGGGAGAACACACCAACTCCTCACAGACAGTCACCCGGAGGAAACCCATGCAGACATAGGGAGAACACACCAACTCCTCACAGACAGTCACCCGGAGGAAACCCACGCAGACACAGGGAGAACACACCAACTTCTCACAGACAGTCACCCGGAGGAAACCCACGCAGACACAGGGAGAACACACCAACTCCTCACAGACAGTCACCTGGAGGAAACCCACACAAACACAGGAAGAACACACCAACTCCTCACAGAAAGTCACCCGGAGGAAACCCACTCGGACACAGGGAGAACACACCAACTCCTCACAGACAGTCACCCGGAGGAAACCCATGCACACATAGGGAGAACACACCAACTCCTCACAGACAGTCACCCAGAGGAAACCCACACAGACACGGGGAGAACACACCAACTTCTCACAGACAGTCACCCGGAGGAAACCCATGCAGACACAGGGAGAACACACCAACTCCTCACAGACAGTCACCTGGAGGAAACCCACACAAACACAGGAAGAACACACCAACTCCTCACAGACAGTCACCCGGAGGAAACCCACGCGGACACAGGGAGAACACACCACACTCCTCACAGACAGTCACCCGGAGGAAACCCACGCGGACACAGGGAGAACACACCACACTCCTCACAGAAAGTCACCCGGAGGAAACCCACGCAGACACAGGGAGAACACACCAACTCCTCACAGACAGTCACCCGGAGGAAACCCACGCAGACATAGGGAGAACACACCAACTCCTCACAGACAGTCACCCGGAGGAAACCCACACAGACATGGGGAGAACACACCAACTCCTCACAGACAGTCACCCGGAGGAAACCCACGCAGACATAGGGAGAAAACACCAACTCCTCACAGACAGTCACCCGGAGGAAACCCACTCGGACACAGGGAGAACACACCAACTCCTCACAGACAGTCACCCGGAGGAAACCCATGCAGACACAGGAAGAACACACCAACTCCTCACAGAAAGTCACCCGGAGGAAACCCACTCGGACACAGGGAGAACACACCAACTCCTCACAGACAGTCACCCGGAGGAAACCCATGCAGACACAGGAAGAACACACCAACTCCTCACAGACAGTCACCCGGAGGAAACCCACTCGGACACAGGGAGAACACACCACACTCCTCACAGACAGTCACCCGGAGCGGGACTCGAACCCACAACCTCCAGGTCCCTGAAGCCGTGTGACTGCGACACTACCTGCTGCACCTGCCTGTTTTCAGCACCATGGAAAACTGAAAACCTGTTGTGTGAGCTGAATGGTGGATAACTACACATAAAGAACTTAGTAGGTTCTGCACAAGCTCCCTCTTTATCACCATAAAGGACCAGAGGTTTTTGGCTCATATCTAGTGACTCTCAGTTTAGTCTACATTTTCTAACTCCATTACAACCCAGAGATATATGAGCTCTTCTTTTACGGCTTGATTTCTCTCAGTGTTTCTCTCTCACACTCTTGGGAGGGAGACATCTGAAAGCTATATTTCTACTTTGGGTTAACTGTCAGCTGTAAACAAAAGAAGAAAAACAGTGTTACATAAAGACAGAGAGATAGACAGATAGACTACATTGTAAACACATTTGTAGATAATTCATCCTTTAATGTTAAATGTGATAAATGATTTGTAAAACGTGCTACGTTCTACGTTCTATCCCCACAATGGCTGTAGTGATCAGCAAAAAAAAAGGCAAACATTCATTTGTCATCCTTAACGGAAAAAATATTTAATATTGACAACTATTTCAAAACATAACAAAGAATGTAAATATATATATATATATATATATATATATATATAGGCATCACGGTGGTGCAGCAGGTAGTGCTGGAGGTTGTGGGTTCGATTCCCACTCTGGGAGACTGTCTGTGAGGAGTGTGGTGTGTTCTCCCTGTGTCTGCGTGGGTTTCCTCCGGGTGACTGTCTGTGAGGAGTGTGGTGTGTTCTCCCTGTGTCTGCGTGGGTTTCCTCCAGGTGACTGTCTGTGAGGAGTTTGGTGTGTTCTCCCTGTGTCTGTGTGGGTTTCCTCCGGGTGACTGTCTGTGAGGAGTGTGGTGTGTTCTCCCTGTGTCTGTGTGGGTTTCCTCCGGGTGACTGTCTGTGAGGAGTTGGTGTGTTCTCCCTGTGTCTGTGTGGGTTTCCTCCGGGTGACTGTCTGTGAGGAGTGTGGTGTGTTCTCCCTGTGTCTGCGTGGGTTTCCTCCGGGTGACTGTCTGTGAGGAGTTGGTGTGTTCACTCTGTGTCTATGTGGGTTTCCTCTGGGTGACTGTCTGTGAGGAGTTGGTGTGTTCTCCCCGTGTCTGTGTGGGTTTCCTCCGGGTGACTGTCTGTGAGGAGTTGGTGTGTTCTCTCTGTGTCTGTGTGGGTTTCCTCCGGGTGACTGTCTGTGAGGAGTTGGAGTGTTCTCTCTGTGTCTGTGTGGGTTTCCTCCGGGTGACTGTCTGTGAGGAGTTGGTGTGTTCTCCCCGTGTCTGTGTGGGTTTCCTCCGGGTGACTGTCTGTGAGGAGTGTGGTGTGTTCTCCCTGTGTCTGCGTGGGTTTCCTCCGGGTGACTGTCTGTGAGGAGTGTGGTGTGTTTTCCCTGTGTCTGCGTGGGTTTCCTCCGGGTGACTGTCTGTGAGGAGTTGGTGTGTTCTCTCTGTGTCTGTGTGGGTTTCCTCTGGGTGCTCCGGTTTCCTCCCACAGTCCAAAAACACACGTTGGTAGGTGGATTGGCGACTCAGAAGTGTCCGTAGGTGTGAGTGAATGTGTATCTGTGTGTCTGTGTTGCCCTGTGAAGGACTGGCGCCCCCTCCAGGGTGTATTCCCGCCTTGCGCCCCATGATTCCAGGTAGGCTCTGGACCCATATATATATATCCGGCTTCATACGCAACGCATTCATAAGCCACCCTGAACTCCTCCCCAAAGACTTCTGAGTTCACCTCCCTGTTTCAGCCTCTACGGGTGTGGTCCGTACTAGCAAACTTGATATTTTATTAATGAGTAAATGAAACTTATCATAATATTCCCCAATTATTAAATTACTAAGTAAAAGTGCTACCTAAATAATAGTTAATTACAGCCTGAGTAACATCTATTTCTATAATGTGAATATGGACTTAGAAGATTGGTTAATTCCTCACTCCTCACTCCTCAATCACCTCCATTCTGCACTCAGCTGAACTGAATAATAAGCCTTAGGCTGTAATAAGCCTGGAAATTTAAAGGAGAAGTGAAAAAAATATATTTACACAATTTCCCACATACCCCCCAAGGAAATCAATCAACCAAGACATGTAAGGTTTGCACTGGACCTAAGAGGCGATATAGCTATTCGAAAATAGAAGAGTATAGACCTTTTTCACAGCCCTTCTTTAAGAAATATATTCCTTCAAACGATTCAACATGCCATCAGACTGACAGACTCAATTAGTAACAGTTAATATGGTTAATCATTTCACACACACTAGTGACATTAACCTTGCGGTAAATGGGGAGGGTGTGGCTCTGTAGAGTGGTTTCAATATAGCCACATACCCACTAGGCTGGGACAGGCCTGAGGAATATTATCACTGACAAAACCTCGTATCAACACAGGGAAAAACATTCTTATCTTGGAATAGGAGTGGATATAATTAAAAACTATTTTTTTGGGATCACTTTTACTGATCTCTACATCATAACACTTCAAGACTTCAAGTTAAAAAAGGCAAATACACGATTTTTTCTGTAACAATACAAACAATGCAGAGTCTACGCTCATAGGGTGTCTTCCTCCACCCGATGTAGTGCACAGTGTAGGTCATAAAACAATGGTTTCTGAATTCTACAAGTGCATTGTATGACAAGTAACATAATATACCGGGCTTTGAGCTTCACATCTGTTTGTCTTACATTTACTGCACCATCTAGGTGTAGAAGTATTAGTTTTATAATCTATAAAGTGCACTGAGTAGGGAGTAGGGCTCTATTTGGGACAGAGTCTTACAGTATTATATACTGTGTCAGCCAAGGAAGAAACAAATTCAACAAAGGCACTTTTTCCTGCTTGGGTGACCGCTCCTTGTAGTTTATTTCAGAGGCAAAAAGTAATTGTCCCCCTAAAGTTCTTCCACATACACTCTGTGACGTCCAAACTGATGACTGTGACAGAGAGAGTGAGCCAGCTGGAAGGTTCGAGGTGCCAAAAAGTGTCACATTCAACCATTATAAACCCACCTTATGTCTCATGTAAGGAAATACACAACAGCTACACTGATGCTCATTCTGGTTTGCTCTCTGGCTTCATCCAGTCTCTAGAAAGCCTGCTCTACCTCTGTCTTTTTCCTCTGTCTCCATTCGTGTGTGTGGACTGCCTGTGTCGGGGGGTGGGGATGTAGTAGACAGACAGGTAAGCCGTCCAATAATTTTGGCCGGTCTGAATGTAATGATTGGACGGAGATTTTACAGTCTGTTTTATGATACAAAAATATAATTAAAAATATTTTTTGAGACAAATCACCACTGTCTCTTTGGTGGTACCTTTAAAGATACATATTCATTCATTCATTCATTATCTGTAAGCGCTTATCCAATTCAGGGTCGCGGTGGGTCCAGAGCCTACCTGGAATCATTGGGCGCAAGGCAGGAATACACCCTGGAGGGGGCACCTTCACAGGGCAACACACACACACACATTCACACCTACGGACACTTTTGAGTCGCCAATCCACCTACCAACGTGTGTTTTGAACTGTGGGAGGAAACCGGAGTACCCGGAGGAAACCCACGCAGACACAGGGAGAACACACCTACTCCTCACAGACAGTCATCCAGGGCGGGACTCGAACCCACAACCTCCAGGCCCCTGGAGCTGTGTGACTGCGACATTACTGTGCCGTCCCAGATACATATTCAGTACCTTTTTTTAGGAAACATTACTGTACATATTACTGTATATAGCACTGGAACGCAACTTGATTTTAAAACCACTGTTGTTCCTTTAAAGATACATTACTTGTTTGTATAACTTTAGTGTCCAACAACGCACCTCCACCATACCTTTTTGCGAGAGTTGTTTGGGACAACAATGTATTAAGATTATATCCAACTGATTTTGTATCATTTCTATTGATCTGTTCAACAGGAAATTAGAGCATGATTCAAGGACTAACTGGAGTTCCTAAACTACAGAAATGTATATACAAGGTTTTGCGTGAGAGTGATGGAATATGAATGCCACTAATGTGACTGGCTATGCCTCGTACTGTGTGTGTGTATTTTTGGCTGGCTCTTGCTGTCCTCCTCTCCTCCGTCTCTGAGACTATGTGTGCGCTTGGTCTGGTAATGACTCACACCTGTATGAAGCTGTCTGGGCTGATGGAGCAGTAGAGGCTTTACCGTCCTTAGCCTTCTACAGCAGACTCGGTGGGGTGAAGCTGTCCTCAGATCAGCGACTCGCCCATCCTCCTTCTCAAAAGCTTCACGCTGCGCCAGCCTTTTGTTCACCAGCCCAGGAGCTCTCTCTCTCTCACACACACACATACACACACACACTCCACTGAGCTTCACTCAGCCACTCAGCCACGTCCCAATCCGACGTAAAGCAAATGGCTCGGAATAAAAGCTCGGACCCGTCGCTGTCTTTTTGTTCTAGATCATTCTGCCCGGTTCCAGCGTGTGGCTCCTGGCCCTAAACACAAACACACTTGTCCACACACACAGCTGTCGTGTTCAGGGCATACAAAGGAGACAAGACACATGGGGTGGACATTCAGAGTAGTCAGTAGCCAGACCTGGACTTTCTCCACTGCATCCATTGTAGAAAGCTGACTGGGGAGGTTGGAAGTGGCAGCTGAATCCCAAATGCAAAGCGGTGCATTTCAGAGAAATATGCCCATTTCTAGACACAAGTTTGTATTCCTATGCTTCCTTTGTCCTTAGCTGATGCATGTCAAAATGAGTACTTATCCAGTTCAGGGTCACAGTGGATCCGGAGCCTACCCGGAATCACTGGGCGCAAGGCAGGAACCCACCCTGAAGTGGGTGCCAGTCCTTCACAGGGCAACACACACTCACACATTCACTCACACACTCACACCTATGGACACTTTTGAGTCGCCAAACCACTTTCTAACGTGTGTTTTTGGACCGTCTGAGGAAACTGGAGCACCCGGAGGAAACCCACGCAGACACAGGGAGAACACACCACACTCCTCACAGACAGTCACCCGGAGAAAACCCACGCAGACACAGGGAGAACACACCACACTCCTCACAGACAGTCACCCGGAGGAAACCCACGCAGACACAGAGAGAACACACCAAACTCCTCACAGACAGTCACCCGGAGGAAACCCACGCAGACACAGGGAGAACACACCACACTCCTCACAGACAGTCACCTGGAGGAAACCCACGCAGACACAAGGAGGACACACCACACTCCTCACAGACAGTCACCCGGAGGAAACCCACGCAGACACAGGGAGAACACACCACACTCCTCACAGACAGTCACCCGGAGAAAACCCACGCAGACACAGGGAGAACACACCACACTCCTCACAGACAGTCACCCGGAGGAAACCCACGCAGACACAGAGAGAACACACCAAACTCCTCACAGACAGTCACCCGGAGGAAACCCACGCAGACACAGGGAGAACACACCACACTCCTCACAGACAGTCACCTGGAGGAAACCCACGCAGACACAAGGAGGACACACCACACTCCTCACAGACAGTCACCCGGAGGAAACCCACGCAGAAACAGGGAGAACACACCACTCTCCTCACAGACAGTCACCCGGAGGAAACCCACGCAGACACAGGGAGAACACACCACACTCCTCACAGACAGTCACCCGGAGGAAACCCACGCAGACACAGGGAGAACACACCACACTCCTCACAGACAGTCACCCGGAGGAAACCCACGCAGACACAGGGAGAACACACCACACTCCTCACAGACAGTCACCTGGAACGGGGCTCAAACCCACAACCTCCAGGCCCCTGGAGCTGTGTGACAACGACACTACCTGCTGCACCACCGTGCCGCCCACAAAATGCATTGTACTGATGAATAAATATGTCTCTGTGGTCTCAAAGGAAGCTCATGCACACAACACACACTTTCATCTGAGGAGCTCCTGATGAATAACATGTGCCCTACAGAATCCTACTCTTTCAACAACAAAAAAACAAGAGCCTGAGCATCTCACTGGCTGTTGCTCATCTCTATTCCTTGTCACAGAGATGCCCGCACTACACAGTTTTTCACTGAGCATTACTTTTTGGGGTCATTTTTATTCTGTGTGATGCAGTAAAAGTATTCCAAGATCCCATCTAAAGCCCACTCTCAAATTCCTGTAGTCTGTGTACTTTCAATGCTTAAAGGACACTAAGACTTTGTTGCTCCTGGGCTCCCTCTAAAGTTGCAACGTGTAATTCACGTGGGGCACTTTGGGCGA
This sequence comes from Hoplias malabaricus, assembly GCF_029633855.1. Lineage (NCBI taxonomy): Eukaryota > Metazoa > Chordata > Actinopteri > Characiformes > Erythrinidae > Hoplias > Hoplias malabaricus. The sequence continues at coordinate 19,432,601 of NC_089803.1, read as the reverse complement.
GGGGGGGGGGGGCTGTGCTTAAGTAGCAGTGACAGAGGATGTATCCTCCCTCCCTCTCTCTGCTTGTTTACAGGTGGTCAGCCGAATGTCAAAGGCACAGTCTTGTTTTCCATCATCCTGGGGACATATATCCTCCACCTCACCCTAACCCTCACTTAACCTCAGCTTTACGCTCCAGTTAGTTTTTAAAAATACAATTTTTTTTCATTTGCAGCTGTAAAATGTTCCTACAATGTAAAAAAAAAATGTATGGGCTCTCATTCTGGGGACAATCAGCTTCTAATAATGGATATATACTCACAAAGTAAATAGTGTTTTCAGTCTCCTATAAACCACACTCACACACAATCACAGTTAAATAAATCCCCACACAAGCAAATAGACAGACACACAAATATAAACCCAGAGTAATATACAACCACCCCCCAACCCCACCCCCACCACCACACACACAAATGAACACACTAATCCATGTTTTCATTGTATCCCCTATTTATTTCATGGAGACCTACCCTGACCTTATATATTTAACTACTACTTGACTAACCCTAAGCCTAACCTCTGACCCTTACACTTACCTTAGACTTGTCTTCACCTAAAAACATTATGATGTCCATTATGAGAATTTTCATAATGAACAGACGTCCCCACACTGCACTGGAATATATCTGGACCACACACACATACACACAAGTAGACAGACACACAAATATAGGTAAGTAGACATATGCAGACACACACACACATCTAGGCAGACACATGTACGCAGACTCGGCGCAGTGTGTATCCCTTTCGGCTTGGCTTCTGTGTCTGACACTCCAACGTATTTTTTTTTGTCTTTCAGTCTTTCTTCCGACTGTCTTTATATCCTTCAGCCAGCGAGGCCAAACGCTCCACAAAATGCTGCGATTTGTGAGCGTTAGCTGCATTTAATGTTTATTTTATCATCTCCGGGGAAAATAACATTTGAAGAGGGGAAAAAAGAGAACAAAACCAACTGGTGTGTGGTAGAAATTTAATTAGGCTGAATCTGTCTCTCTTTTTGTGTGTGTGTGTGTGTGTGTGTGTGTGTGTGTGTGTGTGTGTGTGTGAGAGAGAGAGAGAGAAAGAGAGAGAAGCGCTTGTGTAATGACTAGATCAGAGACATAGACAGGGAAAGGGATTCAATTATTGTGGCCTGTTCTCACTCACACCCCCTGGCGATACACCAGCACACCATTTAAACACACACACACACTCAAACACTCCTGCACATTACTCAGTACACATTACTCACAGCTCAGTAATACTGCAGTGAATGTAATATATGAGCGAGAGAAGGACAGAGGGAGAAAATAAAACAAACAGAAACCGGACGCTCTAATAACGCGGGGGATCAATAGTCAAAGCCCACTGGAGGAGCGCATGTGATTGGTGTATTGGAAAGCGATCAGGGGGCTTTTTGTAATTATTATTATTATTTATACAGAGCCCCTCACTCTAGGCCTGAGCGCCTCACGCCAAATGAATATCGCCATCGATCGGCCCGCGTGCATTGCTCTGCAGGGCCACGATTGCTCATATCACACCACTTCCCTTCTGTTTCACTCGCTCCCTCTCTCCCTCTCTGAAGAAGAAATAAAAGAGCCTCTCACACACAAACACACAGACTCACCCTGTCTCGCTGAGCACTGGCTCTGCAGTGTTTTCATGACTGGCCTCCATCTCTGTCTTTCTCTCCAGTTTCTATATTTATTCCTCTTTCTGTGTCTCTCTTTCCCTTATTTCACCAGCTCTCCTTTTGTTTCTCTCTCACACTCGCTTTTCCTAAATTTCTCCTTTTCTCTGTCACCCTCTTTTTCATGATTTCATTGCTTCTGTCCATTCTCTCACTTCTCTTTAGATCTCTTCCTTCTTTTAGATCTTCTTCCACTTTTTATCTCTCTTTCAATGTCTCTCTCACATTCTCTCATCATCCTGTTTCATCATTCTCTCTCTCGACCTCTGTCTGTTTCTCTCTCTCTCTCTCTCTCTCTCTCTCTCGACCTCTGTCTGTTTCTCTTCCTCTCTCTCGCTGTTGTGTTTCATCTTCTGTGTTGAATATTTTTTTGTTTCAAATTTTGGCACATTTTTAAAAGAATAAGCAACAGATGTCAGTTTCAAACACTGCAAAATGTGGGGTACACACACACATATACAAACACACACACACACACACACACACACACACACACACACACACCACTCGCTCGATTTGAACTTTCGGATACAGTTTATCAATCAACAACCAGCAAATCTGACAGCACAACAACATTCACCTGCCAAACCTGCTATTAGAGAGAGACTGGGGGGCAGAGAGAGCAAGAGAGGAACGAAAGAGAGATGTAAAGAAAGAGAGATAGAACAGATAGGAGAGAGAGAGAGAGAGAGAGAGAGAGAGAGAGAAAGAGAGAGAGAGAAGTGCCTTACAACAGCAGACGTCTTTAGACTGAAGGTGAGTGATCTGTTATTCTTCTTCATCATGTTCTTACATCCATTCAGGCCAAATGGCTGTACTTTGCCTTATTTTAATTTAACATCTACGCTGAATGGCAGGAGAAGTGGAGAGAGGGAGAGTAAAAACAGTTAAAAAAAGAAACGAGAGAGAGATGGTGTGTGTGTGTGTGTGGGGGGGGGGGGGGGCACTCACTGTAAGTGTAGAGACATTCTCAATAAATAGCTGAAAAATCCTCAGTGGCCACTTACCTTAGATCCACTACAGAGATTAGAGCACAATTACAGACTGTAGCCCATCTGTTGCTGCACAAATGGTCAGTCACTCTCTACTCCATTCATCATCGATCAGTTGCTGACCACAGGACCACTGTTGACCAGATATTTTGGATGGCAGATCATTCTCAGCACAGCAGACCAATGCTCAACCACCCAAAAATATCCAGCCAAGAGCAGCTCTGTGGTCAGAAATTGACCACCGATGAAGGACAAGAGGTTGGCTCCCACAACTTATGAGCTACAGTTTTTAACAGTATGCCAGCAGAGCTATATTGTCCAAATATTTATGTACAGCTGGTCCTCCGACATTCCATCTGCTATCAATGGCAATAACAGGCTGCAACAATAGTATACTCTAATTTTCTCTTATGTTGGAAAATTGCTGTGATGACTGGATGGCATTCTGCCACAGGAACATTTGTGATGTTGATGATTATTTCAGGATCACAAGCACCACGCCAACCCTGAGATAATAGATGGTATTGCATCATTCCAGAGTCTGGGAGCTTTACCTACACTCTCAGAAATAAAGGTACTGTATCGGTCACTAAAGGTACAAACGGTGTAAATGCAACAGTCTTTAAAAGTCCAGTTGTGTTCCCTAAAGGTAAATTACAAATTATATGTACGTTTTCATTATAGTGTCAAATAAAAAATAATAAATAAGAAAAGTCCTGGAGATTAAACGGTGTATATGAAATCATTGATTGATTCATTCATTCATTATCTGTAACCCTTATCCAGTTCAGGGTCGCGGTGGGTCCAGAGCCTACCTGGAATCATTGGGCACAAGGCAGGAATACACCCTGGAGGGGGCGCCAGTCCTTCACAGGGCAACACACACACATTCACTCACACACTCACACCTACGGACAATTTTGAGTTGCCAATCCACCTACCAACGTGTGTTTTTGGACTGTGGGAGGAAACCGGAGCACCCGGAGGAAACCCACACGGACACAGGGAGAACACACCACACTCCTCACAGACAGTCACCCGGAGGAAACCCACACAGACACAGGGAGAACACACCACACTCCTCACAGACAGTCACCTGGAGGAAACCCACGCAGGTCCCTGGAGCTGTGTGACTGCGACACTACCTGCTGCACCACCGTGCTGCTGTATGAAATCAACACAATTTTAAAATCTACAATTATAATAAAATAAGGTACAATTGTGTTCCCACATACCTCAAGGTACAATTACGGCACCACCACAGAGACTAAATTTCTGACAGTGTAGCATTAGTACACTTGACACTGATCATATGGGGCTTTTCCACTGCAAGGCACCTTACTCTACTCAACTCAGCTTGGCTCTGCCTCAAAATGAAGCCAGCGACGTCTAAATGCATTGTCTCTAATAGGAGCCTTGAGCAGCCTCAACAGCAGCGATGGTAATGATAAGTGCTGTTTACACGTTGCGTATCCATGTGTTGTTTTCGTGTTTTGACACTGAACATGGCTCCATGCCCCAGTTCAGACAGATCAGTGGAGTTTTTTTTTCTTGTTGCTGGATTTTTTATTTATTATTTGGTTGTCCACTGTTGTATTGTTTTTCCTTTATTTGAATTGTACCATTTGGACTGGTTTGGAGAGCACACATTCCCTGACCTTACCTCATCTGATAAGCTCAGTCTGTTAGACAAACACGGTTAACTATACGACCATGCACTGGGAACTCTGATGTTTATGGCTTGTTTACAATAGTGATGTGTTACGACGGTTCATCCTGTTTTCAGATCCTGTTTACGATCAATCCATGTGTACGGTTGCAAAATGGGGCATAAATGTGTGCCTCTCACAGACCATTAGCTCAGTCTGAGATTCAGCCAGTGACCAGATCATTCTGAGATCAGTCTGAGGTTCAACCACAGCGCTCAATAAACAGCTTTATATTCAGACTGATCTCCTCTCTTCACTTTGAAACCACCAGAAGACAAGTTTACAACAATCCACGGAATATTTGTACTGCTTTAAAAGACCCCAGTGTAATTTGATGAGTTGCCGTTGTGTTGCATAAAACAAGTCGGATCACTACTGTAGTACTGAGGTTTTAAAAACAGCTAGTTTGTGCTGGAGGCATGCAGTTTATCTCTGGCAGGGACTATAAAATGTACCCAATTCCAAGGACCATGTACCGGATTTGCCTAATGGAAAAGCAAAGAAGCTGAGCAGATCCAATCCAAGCTCACGTGGAACCTTCCCAGAGCATCCCTTTAGAATTTCCAGAATAGGTGCACTTTAAAGAAGCTGGATTCCCAAATATATAACAATAGGGTGTCTACACACTTGGCCAGTTTGTCTACAATGAGTTTTTGTGTTATTAACAGATATGGTGAATACAGAAAATGAAAGAATGTACTCTTAAGGAGAGCTGGAGGGTTGATTGTCAGGGTTGGTGAGACGTTAGATGAAAAAGAGGGAAAAAAAAGTGAGGGATGCAGGTGGAGAAATCTGTGAAAGGAATTCCATGGAGAGAAAGTGGAGAGAGACAGTCGAGGTTGAGGAAATGTTGGCGTGCGCTGGAGCAGGTAGTAAGGGATTCAGTAAAAAAAAAAAAGAGTGAAAGAATTCAAACGGTGCAGTGCATCCATCTGAAAGAAGGTCTAGCAGGAGAGAAGGAATCCAGGGAGGAGAAGAAGCGAGATGTACAGATGTGAGTGAAGGAGAGATAAAACAGCGAGACGTCCTTGAGCAAAAGGCATCTATGAATTATTCACCAGTCAGAAAAAACACAAACCAATTTGCTGGATGTCAGCTGGTCTCAGTATCGACCCCTTAACCCTCTCCAACCTCGCACTTTGCACTAAGAACTTAAATAGACTTGCAAAGTGTGTGTGTGGTGTATTGTGTGTGTTTAAGAGTGAGGGGCTTATTTGTATGGTATGAGTGCGTTGTGGTTTTTGTGTGCTGCGAGCACCTGACCGTTCATAAGAAAAATGTGTTGGTGTGTCTGTGCAAGGATGGATTATTGACCACATCAGTGGAGCCAGTGTTCAGGGGGCCTCTGACTGTCAGGGGTCATGGGGAGTCTTACACGTCAAGGCCTGAGGCAACTCATACACTCAGGGCAGGCCGCTGAAGACAACAAAAAATAAATTAAATTAAATAAAGGAGGAAACACCGGCTCCACCAACATTCCCTCTGAAATGAAGGGTTTTCATTCAGAATTGGTTTCCTTTTGCTGCAGTAACTACTTCTGTTCTTCTGGGAAGGCTTTACGATAGATGTTCGTACATTTCTCTGAGGATGTGATGGCATTCAGCCACACTAACATTAAAGGACACATATTCCACCCATATTTCATTGAAGGACACAGATCCCTTGGGGTCTTGATGAAACATCTGGTCTAAATACCACGTGGATCATACATCACAGCCCTGTTTCTTTAATAGACAATGAGCCACACACAGCTCACCCTCAAGTGAGCAGCAGTGTCAAGCGAGGCTCAGAGAAGCTCCCTTTTAACTGTTTTAGCTCTCGTTTTTGCTCGGATCTGTTAGTTCTCCGCTCTTATTGTGTCCGTTTTACATGGTTTTACTCTGCCTTTGTGCTCTCACATAAATATGGGTCTGACCCAGTGATTAGAAATGTACAAATGAGGACTGGTACAATTCTAAAATCTCCACAGTTGACATCAGATGTGGAGCAAAATTATGGATTATTTAACCTCATAAATTCTGACTTAAACAACATGGGTTGAAAATGGACTAGGTTCTTTTGTTTTAGAGTTTGGTGGTTTGGTGGTTTGTGAGTTTGTAGGCACTCCAGAAGCCCCAATGAATCTGCAAATGCCCTAAAAATGTTTTAATACACTGATTCACTGATGGCAGGCCTGCCTTGTATCTACATTCATTGCCCATTTTATCTGCTCCTCTGACCATCTGTTTCTCTGCATACTTTCTTATCCCCATTTCACCCTGCCCTTCAGTGGTGCCCGTAATGTGTGTTGTGCTGGTACAAGTGGATCAGACACAACAGAGGTGCTACGATTTTTAAAACCCCTCAGTGTCCAACAGCATCCAACACACACTGTGCAGTAATAGATGATCTACTTTTTCTGACTTTACATCTACAAGGTGGTCCAAGGATAAGGTTTCTCATCACTCCAGAGAACACAGTTCTATTGTGATCCACTATACTGTTCTAGCCAATTCATTCATTCACTCATTCATTCATTGTCTGTAACTGTTTATCCAGTTCAAGGTTGCAACACACCTTGGAGGGTGACACACACTCACACATACCTACGGACACTTTTGAGTTGCCAGTCTACCTACCATTGTGTGTTTTTGGGCCATGGGGTAACACCACACAACAGCACATGGAGGACACCCATGCAGACACAGGGAGAACACACCACACTCCTCACAGACAGTCACCCGGAGCAGGGCTCCCTCTGGCCAGTGCTTTACATTAAGTATGGTGCTCTTAGATTGCCTTAAAAGTAGCTGAAAAGGTGTTTCTTTGACGATTTTAAATAGGAGGTGAAGGTTTACATTAAGAAGTTGTTCTAGACAAAACACTTCACACGTAAAACAAATCAGAATTGAGTTGTATTGTTGGGAAGAAAGAGAAATCAACAGACCAATCAATTATTTCTAATCAAAACAGTCAGACCAGTAAAATTGTTGTCTGCAAAGATACTGCTGGACTCAGATGCACAACATCATCTTCTAAAGCACAGGAGCACTTTACACAGAAGCCTTGAAGGCAGACAGTTTAAAAAGCTGAATTGTCAGGCCACAGGAGCAGGACAGTGGGGCAGGACCACCTGAAGAGAAAGCAGCCCAAGCCTTTAGACTCCCAAGCCTCTGAAACCCATTAGAGAGAAAAACTGCAAGATACCCCCTGCAGGAGACCCATGACACTCTCTAAACCACTCCCAGCTGAGGGTTTCACCTGGGAATTCAATGGCAATGATAGCTTCACAGAACAGCCCAGTTTCATCAGGTGTATCTATTTTCTTAAGGTGGTGTTGAGAATTTTTTTAACCTCAACCTAAATGAATACGGTCCCAGCATCTATGAAGTAAAATGTCATAGTTGCTCATGAATTTGGCAAAGTAACCCTCTACTATTAATTCATGTTCCAATTCTACAAAATATTGTCCCTATTTTAGTGTCATATATTAACTACAGGGTGGGCCATTTATATGGATACACCTTAATAAAATGGGAATGGTTGGTGATATTAACGTCCTGTTTGTGGCACATTAGTATATGGGAGGGGGAAAACTTTTCAAGATGGGGGGGCGACCGTGGCGGCCATTTTGAAGTTGGCCATTTTGGATCCAACTTTTGTTTTTTTCAATTGTAAGAGGGTCATGTGTGCTTGGAAGTTAATATCACCAACCATTCCCATTTTACTAAGGTGTATCCATATAAGTGGCGCACCCTGTAGTTGTTCAATTTTGCTACAATATACACATTTCTACAGTGTATATATATATATATATATTTGTGCATAGCTTTACAATGTAGAAACGACACTTTAAACACTGCCTGCCATTTCTGTGCACCATATCGTTTGGGAAATAGGGCTTTGCAAGTGTGTGATTACACTAATGCTCCATTAGTGCTGATATATGAGGGCTTTCAGCATCTAGTCTTCATTCCTGGTTTTTAAAATAATATTATTAAGAAGGAGAGAATTGGTGAGAATAGTAACCTTAAAAGGACTGACAGGCCAAGGCTGAAAACTAATGAATGAAGAAGTTTAATCAGATCCACGCTTCAGAAGTCAGGTGTGGAACTCTCAGTGACTTCTTTCTAGAGAAGAATTACTGAACAGAAAAACACAGAAAACTCTATTTATCCTCAAAAATAGTACAGCATGGTTTCAGTTTGCTAAAAGAGACTACAGAGATTTGGAAGAATGGTGCTGTGGAGATGAGACCCAGATGAAAACGTATCCAAGTGATGGCAAGAGCCAAGTGTGGAGGCAAGAATGAACTGACCAACAGTTAAAACATTTACCATCTCAGCTATTAAAAACATAGTGGTGGGAATGTTATGGTCCACGCTTGTTTGGTTGCTACAGATACTGGCACACTCACACTCACTTATGATGCCACTGCTCATGGCGGTGCATCTTATCAACACTGGAAAAAAATCCTCCAAACATATTGGACTGCATTTCATCCTGAAGAAAGGCAATGATTCTACACACACTGTCCAAACAAAGGAGTTTTTCAAAGGTAAAAAACAAAAAAAGATATTTCTTGACACAGTCTCTTCCCTGCACTCTCAGAAAAACTGTCACAGTGGTGGTACACTCAAGGGTACATAATCAGTACTTTTAGTTAGGGAACATAATGTTCCATACTCTATAATAACTGTAGATATTAACGTTGAGTTGATTTCAAACACCAAATTCAATCTCAGGGGCTTATGTTTATTTATAGTATATTTTACACAGTTCTTTAGTAAAAGCTCAAGAATATTGACCCCTTCTTATGGAGAAGAGAATGTAATGTACCTTTAGGGAACACAACTGGACTTTAACACCACATTTGTACCTTTAAAAGGTACGTTTACACTGTTTGTACCTTCAGTGATAAATAATATACCTGTACTGTACCTTTTTTTCTGATGGTGTGCAAGAAGTCTCCACAGCCATAGTTTGAAGTTGTGGCCCAAACTCTAAAAAATGAGAATGTTAGAGTGATAAAAAGAGACAGAATGTCAAGGGGAAGTATATGAGCAGTATACTGAGTGTATGAAAAAAAGAAAGAGAGAGAGAGAGAGAGAGAGAGAGAGAGAGACTGATGTGACCCATCAAGCAGTGTGAGAGGAGGTGTGTGTAACACGTTTTACTCAGGCCAGCGTGATTGACACACCGTTTTTCCTCTGAAAGCTCCTCTGAGTGGTGTGTGTCTCTGGAGCAACTACCAGAGGAAAGGCATGCTCCCCTCCACTCACTCTTTCTCTCAGCTAAATCACTTCCCCCGCCTTTCCTAACACACACAGACACACACACACACACACACGCCTGTCGTGTCCCAGAGTAGGGGGAAGCCCTGATGGAGCCCAGTCTCCAGTTTGGGACACGGCTCAGTTATTACCTTCAGCTGGATGCAATTCTCTGCAGCGTGTTCATCCTCTCAAGACAAAATATGTTTTCAGTTTGGAAAATATTACATTTAAAGTAAAAGCCTCCCATCTTACCTGCACTCCTCTAAACTCTGCAGCAGACAGCTGGGTAAAATAATGGCTTTTATGTTCTGTGAGTAAATTTATCTCCAGAAATTTACAGGGGAATTCAGAATTAAATGGTTAGGATATAAGTGCTGTATTTCAGAGTGGATTGATGGGAAAGATGCCACTCTACAGAGACTTGTTCACGGTGATCTTCTGATAGGAACTAGACATCTGAAGCATTAATGCTAAAAACATGGTACATGAATACTTTAAGACAAGGTTTTGACCTAAAACATCATTTTAAATCCATTCACTGTGAAGAGGTACGTCAAGGCACTGTAATGGAAAAACTGTGATCCCTGGTTCCTTTCGCCTTCTCTGTAAAGTAATAAAATGTACCTTTCTCTGCAATGCAGTATCTCACAAGAAACCTCGGAATAATATTTCCGCTGATTGATTTGTGCAATTTGAAATTCCCATTATATGTTGGGTGCTAATTCAAGGACTTTCCAAAATCACAATCCACTTTTATTATAGATTTTTAACCATGTATCTTCCCAATTTGCAGGATGTTTCACAATTAGATAATTACATCATTTTGAATTTTAACTCATTACTGATCACGAGACTCTCTTTGGCCTTCTACTAAACCGAGAGTGGCATTTTCTATACTGCTGCTAGTTATTTTACAGTGGGTTGTAGAGGTGTTCTGGGTGAGGAATAGTCTAGTAGTGCTGTGTCAGGGCATCTTCTGGAGGGCTTCATCAGGGGCTTCATCTGTATTATATATATATATATATATATATATATATATATATATATATATATATATATATATATATATATATATATATATAAAGGGGGGGCTTGTTTATGGTCTTGTGGCTAATTTCTTCATGGAAACTGTGACCCAGTGGACAAAAAGAAAAACCAAACAGCTGTTAGGATGTGTGCCCATTAAGCCCACCAAAGTTTTTTTTTTAATGATTTATAATGGATATCTTTAGGGAAAATACAAAATTAATCTCTCAGTTAAAAATGTGCTTATTCGTTCATGTACATTTTAAAGTATGAATTAAGATATTTTATGAAATATTTCACCATTTAAGCCTGTGTTTGTTCCAGATAAGCCCACATCATGATTTAATGACTATATTAAAACAGTTATTGTTTCCAAATAAACTAAAAGACCACCATATTGATTCTGTTACATACGGAGTATTTGAAAAAGAAAATGCACCCTCTTATTAACGCCTGTTTGCTTCCTCGTCCATCACCTGAACCAATGATTATCAGCATCAGAAACTTAAAATATATTTAACACAAAACTCATAAACTAAGTATTATTGGTCTCTGTTTACTGCATCTTTTTCTTTTCTATGTAATTTTCCTATTGAAAGCAAATGGTGCAGATTAATTGATGCTAATGCAGGTATAACAGTTCTCAACAATGTGTAGTTTATGATGTATGAATGTAATTATAGCTGTAAATGATGTCAAAAAGGTAAAAGAATATAAAGAATTGTTGTCAAACAATGTGTCACAGAGAGGTACAGTGATATTATGAAGCCAGTTATGAAAATTATTAATCCAAGTGCATAATTACAGGAACTCCTCATTGAAACACATAAAGGTGGGCTTACATGGTTCAGTAGTGAATAATGGTGAAAAAAAGACAATGGGTTCTTTTCTGTCTTTTTGTAATGTATTTATATGTTCGCTTATGCAAAATGAATCAGAAAACTTTGTGTAAATATTTGAGCAGCTTTAATATTTAGCAGTGTATCTCTAAATGAGGTATTGAGTGCTAATTCATAAAATGTATGTTTCCACATGAAGGAAAATAGCATTGACAATCACTTATTAATATACACAAACCAAAACATTAATCTCTCACTTTACATAAGGTAAATTAACTAAACAAATAATTGGCTAGAAATAGCTAACAATGTCGGAGAGGTCCCAAAATACCAATATTTTTTCAGGACTTTGTATGAGGTCTCCTGAGACTGCACATGTGTGGGGCTAGGTCAAATTGGCAAGTGTTAAAATAACAAATAATGATAAATAAATAAATAATGACACAAAGATAACAAATTGCTGGATTAGTTAAAATAATGAATAGCAGAAAATATGAACCTTAACTTTTTTTTTTTATTTCAAATTAGGTTTAAATGGCACAAGGGCTTAATGGGTATCTCTTGTGAACATGTCTGCTTACACTGAACAAGATACTTTCTCTTTTTTCACTTTCACCCTTCTGGTGAGGCAAATAGAAGACAGACAGCTAATGTTACCACCAAATATGTTAGTGCAACTGTGTTGACTGTTGGTCTTTAAATCATTAACACAGCAGAGAGGGAGGCCATGAGAATAAAAACTAGCTAAATGCTAGCAAGATTATGTTTTACCTGACAGGATCAACACTTTTGTTCTGGCCTCCATTTTGTGCAGCATAGAATCAAAGAGCTACACAGATGCTAGCTTCCCAGAGGGAAAAACGTATTCCTCAAGGGTTGCTCATCAGTGGTTCAGTAGATTAATGTTGATTCCCATACATTTCCACAGGAGAGATAACATCAGGCAAAAAAGGAGACATTAAACATTACTGTCCAAAATAAAAATATTACTATCACAGCATAGAAAGTGATATGGTTCTTAGTGTTGGGTGAGAAATTAAAGTCCGGGCTTTGTCTGACTCAGCACATATACATCCTCTAAAACACACCTCAACATTTGCAGATTCCAGCTCATCTCTTTCTCTGTCTTTCTTTCCAGTGAGTTGGTCTTATTTATTACCTTATAAATCAATGGCTAGGTTAGCAGCCAGGACTGACACAACAAAGATGTATTTTTGTAGTGGCTCCTGGGTATTGCAGTGGGAAAACAAAGATGAAGGAACATGAAAATAATATTTTAAAAATATATATATTAATATAATATGAAATTATATAAATGTATTTTCTCAAATGAACAAGATTTGTGGGATCCAAAGCTAATCTATTGAATACAGTTGGACATAATATAAATACCACAAATGCTAGCTGTAGCCTGTGTTATGCCCCATAACTATTTTCAGTGGAAAGTCTCCAGTAGCATAGTTAAGTAGGGTTTTGGAATTGCTGTCTTTACACTGATCTTTTCATCTCAGTCATCACACCTCCCTTCCAGCATAAGGCATTGCTATTTGCCCTCTCTAATTGGTTAGAACTTAGCATGTAAGATGATACCAGATGTGCTAGCATTACTGCAAATAAACAGATACTGAATTACTGCAACCACACAATTAACTTTCAGCTCACGGGCTCTTCACTTTTAATCAGAAATTTAAAGGAAAACGTTTGCCTCAGCTCAGCCACTATCTCTTAGCAATTCTACTTTATTAAAGGGTTTCTTTTTTCTCCTCTCATCGCAAATGGCTGAATGCGATACTGCCTCCCAACAAGAACAAAGCTAGCTCAAGGGGAATGTCCAGATTCTCTTTTTTAAAGCCAGCACAGCAGGCCTCTGTTGACCAACGATTCAACAACCTCTGTAGTGCTGTTGGAGACTGTTGTTCAGAAGTCACATATCTGGCTGGAGTGTTTTGTCTCTCTCTCTCTCTCTTTCTCTCTCAGCCCTATGGGACTTACCCCCTCTTCCTGCCCAAGCCGAGCGGCCTGTTCCCATCTCTCCTCAGTCCAGCTCTGGTGAGTATAAGGTTGCACTCTGCACCTGTTGGGGAATGAAAGCATGTGGCTTTGGGCCGCTTTCAGCTCAGAGCACAAAATTCAAGGACTTTTCTGCTAGAGCCTGAGACAGTTTTTGTGACTCAGTATGAGCGTGATTCACACTAAGCAAGAAAATCATCTTACATCTCATTACAGGTTTCTCACAGTGAACTTGTTAGCATATTATGAAAGAATATGAACATTTCTACACATCGTTGATCTGTATTAAGTGTTGTTGTCCTTCAAAGTCTTATTCCGATAGCAGGTATTTCTTGTTTAAGCATTATTTTCTTAAAACAAACAAAATCTTGGGACTATATCTGGAGCTGCAGTATCACAGATCCATTGGCTGAAAGATTGACTGAGCTAATGACAGATGACAGTGGTGAGGAGTGATTGGAGACCTACGAGAATGAAAACAGGGCTTGGATTGGACTACCGTTTACATGAGTATGATTGCCTTCCAAGTGGTCCGAAGTCCAAGAGAGCATAATTTGCTTACTGTCTCTAGGCTTGCCTTTCTCCATCATTTAAGTTGAGCTTAGTGGTGGCTGACTTTATATGTCTCAATGGAAAGATGTGGGAGCCGTCACCCTATCAGCTTAGTAACTTTGTGTAATTGTTGGAGACTTACCAAGCGGGGGTGAGCTCTTAATGATTAAAATAGTTTAAAATTAGGTAAAAAAAGGGGTGAAAAGATATATACAAACCTTTGACACCTGTCACAGTCCCTAGTCCCACATGTGCTGGGGAACTCATAAACCCAGACAAATGGGAGGACATCAGTCATATAAACTGTACTGAGTCTAATATGGACTCCACTAGGAGGAGCACCTGAAATATATAGAAGATGTTGTTCTATGGACACATCTTCAGCAGCACAAGTCCATCTCTACCTCCTAAAGGCCTCCTGAGTTTGGAGAATGGTGTAAACAACAATGCTCTACATTTTATTTTTGTTGGTTGCATCATCTGGGTATTGACAGTATACAGTAAACTACACCATGTTAATGCACTGTTTGGTGTAAAAGTGGCTAGTACACTGTGGAAGTCCTTGATTTGAGACACCTTGAGAGAGACATTGCATGTATGGCTGTGTGTGTGTGTGTGTGTGAGAGAGAGAGAGAGAGAGAGAGAGAGGGAGATGGGGAAAGAGTGCGACAGATGGATGGAACCTTGATGGAGAGGTGACCTCCCTGAGGAGAACGAAGAGAAGGAGAGCGTGAGAAAGACAGAGCGATAGATCTGATGTCATACCGAATTAATGCCAAAGGAAGCGGGAGCTGATAGAGGCAGGCAGCGCACAAACAAAGTGATGGATGGAAAGAAAGACAGATAAAAAAGGCTGATATGCACACGCTTCAGCAGATAGGGAGAGCGATAGAGGGCCAAGGAGGTGTTGCAGAACAGGCTCGGGGAGAGAAGAGGGGTGTGAAGGGGGTGGAGGTGGGCGGAAAGAAACAAAGGGAAAAGAAATTAAATAGGGTGCGAAGAAGAACGAAACAGCAAGAAATGAATTTAGAGCCCCGGGCATTAGCGTGAGTAAGCGTCAGAGAGAGAGAGAGAAAGAGAGAGATTGAGGCTCTTAGGGAAGGAGGGGGAGCAGTGACCAGGCTAGCGTGACAGTACGGCAGGTGTATTAAACATGCTGATGCCTTTAAAACAGACAACAGACCATAAATTACTGCAGCTTCTGTTATTAGTGCGGCACAGGAGCACTGGAGTATAGAGACACTTCAGTTACCAGCCCACCCCCATATTAATGCGAGAGAGAGAGAGAGAGAGAGAGAGAGAGAGAGAGAGAGAGAGAGAGAGGGGAAAGTGAGTTGCAGTGAAAAGATTGGTAAAACAAGAGTAATTAATGTACAAAATGGATTGTCTGAATGAGAATAGCTTGTGAAAATGATAAAGAAGAAAGGGGGACGTAATGGAAGGAAGGAGGGAGGGAGAAAAGTGAAAGAGAAGGATTAGGAGGAGTGATAAAGGGGTAATGAGGGGGACCGAATATGAGGGTGCGCAAACAGGAAGAGCTCACTGCTCATTAAAAACATAGGCCCCATTAGACAGGAAACTACCCGTTTGGGCGGGGGTATGGTCTGAATTTTCTCTCTCCCTCTCTCTCTCTCATAAACATTCTCAATCAATGTCTAGCATTAGACATAAAAACACATACTTCGTGTCTGGAGCCATTTTTAAATGTACAGCTATTTTCAGGTCTCTCCTTGAGCCCAGGTGAGTTAACTCTGCATGCTCTATGTTCATGCCACCATCTCACCTCAGCGTTTGCTCATTTTTAAATGAACAATACTGTGAACACAACTCTGAGACCCTAGGATACATTTACTACGTGGTGTAGTTCCTCTACCATCTTTCTTTGCAGTCCTCCCTCATTTTTCATGGCCCTCTCGCATATGCACATTCCCAAGAATGAGAAGCACATTTTGGGTTCCTCAAATATAATGTAAATAATATAATAGCATATATAATAGCAACAATGATACCTGCTCTGTGGTGGTCCTTCAGGGGCCCTGGCCATCGATGAATGGGGCATAAGAACAGATGGACTTGCGCGTAGATAAGTAGGGTATATGAAAAAATGTGTCAGTAAGTGTCATATACCTTTTGTCTTGTGCATGGTCTGGGTTGTAAAATTCTCTCAGAGAGAGTCACTTATTGGAAAACAAACCTCAGCCAGAACTGAACCTGGTGCTGCACATGAAAAATCAGACTGAAGCTCAATATTTTTTCAGGCCCTGCCAGGTTGGGTCAGGTAGCAGAACCCTATCTAATGCACAAATGCGTGCACAGTCAAACAGAGGGTCCAAGAGAACACCAGTGGACTAAAAGTGCCCACAGCTCAATTTCACAGGCTCAGCAAGAGAAAGAGAAAAGTATAAAGTCTCTTACCCTGGGTCAGACGCACACACATACGCAAGCAAGCGAGAGAAAATAAAGCTGTTCCACTATACACACATACACAAACACACACACATAGAGTCACAAATAAAGAGGATAAGAGAGATAGAGACAGACGACTGGATGGAAAGACAGAGAGAGGAAGACAGGCAGCCATGCCGCTGGCCGGTAATTAGATGGAGGGAGAGTAGCAGAGACGGATGCAGGGACAGACAGAGAGATGCAAGGTTCTGATGTGGTCTGGCTGCCCACAGCCTCTAATGAAGTAATGATGTGCTGGAATGATGGCTGCTGCTCAGGCCACTGCGCCCTGCAGAAGGGTGGAAACAGCGCTGGGGTCAGTTCAAACCAACTACACACCTGTAAGATCCTGAAGAATCTTACCAGTCTAACCACATCCACGTCCATGTCCTGAGGATCTTTCCCATCCAACCACATTGATGTCCAGATGCTCAGGATATTTCTCAACCATGTTCCTGTACAGATCCTCCATTAATGGTTTCCTTCCAGGTCCTGGGGATTTTCCACACTACCTGCCTCCTTGTCCAGATGCTTGGGAGCTTGCAAATTTAACAACATCCAAGTGCAGATCCTGGAGGGTGATTCTAATCCTACCTCATCCCTGCCTAGATTCTAGGTCAGAGGTCTTCAAAACTGGACCTTTGATCCAGGTTCCAGGCTGGTATTTTATGTGGTGCATTAGTGGTTGAGGTTATTCATTCAATTCTCCATGACAGCAAGGGAGGAGCCATATTTGTTTAAATTTGTCTGGAGTGACAGGGTTTGAGGTGTAACTTGCTCCACTCCAGGTGAAGAGAAAACCCAGAAGGAGATGGAGATGGTGAGGTTAAAAGTGAACAAGCCATTGCCATTTTTACCACTGGAGGCAATGTAAATGTTAGCTTATTTATTAGCTTCATATATGACCTTTATAAGGTAATTTCTACCTTCTACCTTATCGAAGCATCACACTCATTTGACCCACTAAGACCAAAGCACAGAGAGCTGCTGGTTTGATCACTGTCACTGACCTCCCTCCCACATCAAAATCAACATGGCGCTGTTGTAAAGTTAGTCAGATGCTCACAGTGCTAAAAAACCCAGCTCTGGCGTTTCTAGTGTTAAATGAGTCACTAGTCAAGGCTGATGTTATCATCTTTATTGATTTTTCCCTTTTAGCTTAAAAAATGTCATTTTAGGAGGCTGATGTTTGCTTCTTATTCTCAGCTTTTCTATCCAAACATTTATTTCCACCTTAAACGGGACAGTTTAGAAGGTTAATATTGTCATTATTCTCCAGCCTTTGTTTGAAATTACCATTCCTTCTTAAAAAGCTATGAGAGGCTGGAGTTATCTTTTGAAAAACATGTCTCATTCCTCATTTTCTATGTTTACAACACACAAAACATGGACTTTACACCTTTAATACCTCTCTTATTCCCCACTTTTTCATATAAAACACACAACACACAGACATTAAACTGTTAATCCATGCATCTGTACTTTACTAAGTTACAAGAAATTCTAACACAAAGGCAGAAGAAACAAACTGTTGAAAGGGGGCATGGCAGAATAAGGTGAATAATGCCATACCAGCCGGCCTTTTTAAAATCCTGCCCTGGCACCTGGATCCAAGGTCCAGAATCGAAGACCTCTGTCCAGGTAATATTTCACACTTAAGTACATCCTTGTCCAGATCTGTACATTAAAATGTGCAGAAAAGTACGCCTCTGCGATTGGATCTGAGCACTGAACTGAACTGAATTACTGGTCTTTTCTCAAGTACCTTCCATATCAATGAAACTCAAGCCACGTTTCCCTTGTTGTGAGCTCAAAAGGCATAATCACACACTTGTATTCCCTATAAACTTGTGTAGTGGCTGATCCAAGTAAAAGGCTCCTCAGCAAGGCACTGGTCCTCTGCAGCTGCAAAACTCATTGCTTCTTGTCAAGTGACAGCAGAACTCTGATGAACACAACAACAGTGCACATCATGACCCAGCTCTTTTCCACTATATTGATAGGGTATTATAAAGAGATGTAATTACAAAGCATCTCTCAATTTTTCCCCTCCACTTCCTCTCTCTCTGTCTGCAGTGCAGCACTCAGTGACAGCCTTGCCTATCAATGCACTTCAGATCTATGAGGCATGGAAAGTGCTAGCGTGATGCTAGCCTCACTTAAAACATTATGAGTGGCCCACACCCCTATACCACCCCCTCCCCCCCATCCACACCAAACCCCATGACTATAACTTCCAGCAGAGTAGCCATTTACTTAGTCCACTGCCACCAGCCACACCACATCTCAATCTGACAGATAAACAGCTCACTGTATACCAAAGGGTACACAGTGCTGCTTAAAAAAAAAAAAAAAAAAAAAAAAAACATATGACATCGCCTGCATCACTGTTCAGGCCAAATGGAATGGAAATATCTCACGACAAGCAATCAGTCGTAGGTAAACTAGCCCAAGGCTTACCTGAAGCAGCCCATTGGATGAGCTCCCAGGAGACTTCCTAGGTCCATCTCTGACCCCCTGACCCCAGTGGATTCGACTGAATGTGGAACTAATTGAAGTCATTTTCTCATATCAGCCTTGTTCAGTCAGTCCACGACTCAGCCTATTTACAGCCTGACCGTTCTGGATTCAGCATATTCTAAATATAATGCTGCAATTCGCAGGGAGGGCCGTGAAGGTTGCGTCTCAGAGAAAACGGCACAAAATTGCATATTCAAGGAAAATAATGAGATCTTGGGCTATATTTGTTATAAATGCCAGTGGGCATTTTTCAGAATAGGACAAGTTAATTATGACATGCATAGGTGATGAGTATCAGGCTTTGAGAAAATTGTTGATTCAGTCACACTTGGGGATGGATTAAACACTTTAGTCTGGGGGTGAAAAAAGTACCAATAATGCATTGGCGAGCTGAGTAATACGAGCAGCTTTTGGTAAGCTACTATCATCCGTATGTTATTGGGTTTTTATGCATATCAGTTTCATTGAAAAGAATATGGTACGTCTCCAAATGTAACAGTTACCGACAAAGTAAAGCTCACCCTGATAAAGTAATTTGATTAGTCTGCAACATTGTCTTACTTGACATCAGCAGCATAAATGTTTAATATGGATACAAACATTGCCTGTTCTTAAATGCTTAAACGAGCCTTACTATACACCCCCATTAACAGATTAAAAGCTTTACAACGTCTCTCCAGCTCTCCCTCTCCAGCCTCATCTTCCCCTATTGCTCTCTCTCTCTCGCCCTCATTCGCTAAGTGAGCAAGTACAGAGAGTAGTTCCTTTAGGGAAAAGGCAGGAAGGAGCATCTTAAAACTAAACCTCTCTTGAGAGACGATGGAGACAGGGAGAGAGATAGAGACAGAGAAAGAAAACAAGAGAGGTAAAGCAAGAGAGAGAGAAAGGAAAAGACAGATCGGATGAGGATGGGGGATGTACTTTTCTTTTTATATGGCCTCTTTATTAAACGATAAAGCCAGTGGGCTTGCCTCCTGCTGAAAGAGAGACAGCTCACAATTACGGAGAGATTGAGGAACACCGGGGAGAGGGGGAAAGAAAAGGAATTAGGGACACCGAGGCAGAGGGGAGAAGGAGACAGAGAGGGAGAGCAGTGGATTTTTCAGGCCATGACACAGTGGCAAATGCACTTTAAGACCAAAGACACACATTTTACCCGTGTGTAAAAGTTGCTCCCAAATGTATTACCATCCTAAGAGGCTGGTGACTTTCTAGGTTCTGGGAGAGAAGCACAAAAGGCAAGGGTGCCATCGGTTCTGACTTCGATGACTCTGCATGGTCCTGCAATGGAGAGGGGGTGGAGGACTCTTGCTCCGCGAGAGGGGATAGGGCCTGTAATCTCATCAGCAGTGTTGTGATTGAACACGGTGGGACAGAGAGCAATCTGATTAATAAATAAATGGGCTCTGTGTGGCTCCCATATGTCAGAGAGAGAGAGACTCCACTGGCATGACTGCTGCCCTTATCAGAGCTGATGCTTTGATTGGGTGCGATGCAATTAGAACGCTGACACACCCTGGGGAATGCACAAAGAGAGCACTCATGCCACACAAGCTTGCACACACACACTTTCCCTCTCTGTCTATGTGTAACAGATACTCTACAGTCACAGCCTTGACATTAAGCCCGTTCAGGGTGCGTATGCTTACACATCAGAAACCAGAGTGTATGTTTAGAATATAAAAGCTACATGCTATCACCTACCCACACTCACACACACACCCAACCGCCCACACATGCATTCAAAAAAAAAAAAAAAAAAGACCACTCAAACAGCCAGAGTGTCAGACTCATTGTCTATTCTTTTTATTTCTGATGGAACATTATTATGGTACACAGCAACAGTGATTTCACCCTTTTATTTATTTTTTTAGATACACCTGATAGGAAACAGAACACGGACCAGAACCTGAATACCAAGGAGCGTGAGGAGAGTGGAGGCTGAGCGGGGGCCCTGGTGCGCCAGAGTCCAAAAAGGATCCCCAGGTCAGGTGGGGAAGGGGCAGTGTCCCGAGCAGATGTTACTCTTTCACACTGATTTAAGATCAGAACAGCCCACCCATATTCAGCATTAAGGGAGCGGTCGGTTCCAAACATTGATGACGACTAATGGTGCATTAACATCTATTTCTAAGCAGCAACACTGACTAGACAAAGTGTCACGACTATGGGAACAGCTCTCCTGTTTTTGAACGGTCAGCGTGTGTTATGTCACCCCTGACAATCAAGACTCTTTAAGGGTAACAGCGAAAGGAAGTCGGGGTTGTCAGTTAACAATGGAAACATAAGTTTGCTTTTGTCTACCGGAGGCTGGACTTTGAGCTTCATTAAAAGAAAGTGATCTCACCTGATCTCAGAGCAGCATGAAAGAGCAACTTCAGCCTGTAAAGCAGGGGGGTGTGGAAGGTAAAATGTGGCTACAATAGGGAAGGTAGTGAAAGGGTTGATGCTTTGGGGTGAATATGTATGAGAGTGTGTATGTTAGGGATGTGGGTTTAGGGCCGGTATGAATAGAGTGAGTACAGTAAATATAGAGGTTTATAGTGGGTACAGTATGGATGAGGGTGTAGGTTGGATACAGTTTGTTTCTGGGTACAATAGGGATGTAGATATTGGGTGAATATTTTTACCCATGCCACTTGGTTTTGAGTGTCATCGTCCCTTTGGTAGTGTTTAAAATCTTTCCCTACGAAAAGTGACAACACTGTGTCACAGTGTCTGATACGTCATTAGAACAAACCTAACAAAGACCAGTACCTCATTACCAGGCTACTAGCTGTGCTCTGTAGGCCACTCTACTGGTCTGCAGCCATATCAGAAAAGCACTGCTGGACTTTAGGTAAAATTAGGGCATCATTAGGGCGCCTTTAGAAGAATTCAACAATCATATCATTATAATTAGTTACTAATAACTCTTCTGTGAACCTGAATTCTTAGATTCTTAGTCTTATTTGACAGCTTTTTGTTCAAACCGTCCAGGTCCACCTTTAATGCTGCAGTAGCATCAGGTGCTGGAATGTAATTGCTTCACAAATGAATGTGGAACTGGGAATTTAGTAACTAACGTATGATACACTGGTTATCATAGATTTTAAACGATTGTGGGTTTCTCTGGTCTCTTGTGCAGCCGTCTTCAAGGAGTATATAGCCCTAACCCTTCACCCTACGCCTCTTTCCCAACAAGAATTAAGACACTCTACCCCTAGGCAGAACATAGGGGTAGGGTTAAGTGGTAGGGCAAAGGAGTGAAATGGGATTCGCTCTTAGAGTACACACAGTTGGTATGTGGGTTTAGAGTAGGCACTAAAGGGACGCAAGTTTAGCATGTGTACAGTAGGTTTGTGAGACTGGAGAAAGTAATTTGGCTGTAGGTTGGTATAGTCTTGGTTTGGGTTTGAGTGGGAGTTGGTAAGGGGCAAGAACTGACAGAGGGTGTGTAGGAATGGGTAATGAGATTCGGCAAGTTGAAATTAGGGTGTGGCATAGGTACAGAGTTGGAGTAGTAAGGGTATGGAGCCAATGTTCTTTGTGTAACACCAGAAACGATCCCCAAAGAAGCTTCCAATGAAGTCTTGAGATGTGTGTGAGTATCAAAAGTGACCTTCTATGGCATTGAACAAAGAAAACTGAGAGTGTAGGGGCTTGGGGTTGACTGACGAGAGTGGGTAAAGTAGGGACGTGTGACGGACTGCAATGTGGGAAGCGTGTGAATGAGGGAGGAGATTTCATACAGTATGTGTTGAGGTTTGAGAGTGGGTGTAGTAGGAGATGTGTAGAAAATGATCACAGTAGGCATACTGGCAGAGAATGGGCACAGCTGGAGCATTTGGAAGGTCAGTGGAGGGGAATCTGAGGCACATCCAACACAGTGTGGAGAGACATGCATGGGTCAAGGCAGCCTGACCTTTCCCACTCCCTCACTCACAGACATGGGAACCATCCCTAGAAAATGAGCATCTTTTGTGTGCTATTGTTTTTCCTCTTCTTTTGTAGTAGACTTTTCTTGTCCCGTACGTTTGGTCCATCCTGTTGACAGGAACATCCTCTGTGTCACATCACAAAATGACCACGGCAACTGGAGACTCGTTGTGAAATGACTGTGTGCTGCACTGTACAGCTGTCCTTCATCTGCAGATGTGTGCACGGTCAACAGTGGTCCAGTGTCAACAAACACGCTCACACGGAAAGACAAACAAGAAAAAGGGACATCAAAGAAACGGCGAGGAATAAAATAACAAGAGTTACACTGATCAAAGTTACGCAAAAGTTCACGTAGACTCCAACAGACCAAAAAAACAACAATTAAAATAAAGGAGAAGACGACAGTCCGGTGCCGCGAGGCCTCAAGTAGTAAAAAATAAAGCTTTTGTCATTAATAAATAAAGAACGCAATGTAAGTGCACTCGACTAAAGGGGGCTTAAATATGGCCTCTGAGTTTTGGCGTCTTTTGGAGAATTCTTCATTAGGGGGACATTAATGGGTGCTAATTATGGTAATGTAATTTGGGGGGGTGTGGAGTGTGGGGTGGAACGGAGAGCCACACAGTCCACTGAGCACATGGCAACAGGACTAACTACCGCTGGAGGACAGGGAGAGAGCAGAAAAAGAGTGAGAGAGACACAGAGAGAGAGAGAGAGAATTTGAAAGCTTCAGTCTAAGGGAGATGGGGAAGAGAGACAGAAAAGAAAAGAGATGAGAGCGAGCGAACATCTAAGAGCTGAAGACAGTGCCTGAAAGAGGTATAGTGTGTGTGTTGGTGTATGTATAGTACGTATGCGTGTGTGTGAGTGAGTGAAGATGTCGGAGAGAAGGGCGAACCCTGGGGCTCATAGTAGCATTAGTGATGTAGTCAGCCAGTCCTGATTTATTTTGCAGGCTGTAGGCTCAACTACTGAAGCTCATTTCAGTGCTGCTGATGCACAGTCTCTCTCTCTCTCTCTCACCCACTTTTTCCCCCCACCGAATCTTTCACATGCAATCTCTTCCACTCTCTCAGAACTCCTAATCCTTTCCCAAGCCTTCTGCCTCCCTCTCTCTCTGATGCAAACTCTCAGTCCTCACTTTCTCTTTTGCAAGCCCCTTCATTTGCCTCATTGTTTTTAATCACTCCTCTATTTTCATGCTACACTCTCTCTCTCTCTCTAACCCACAGAAGCCCTATGCTTCTAATATTAAATAAAGCTCAGGACGGGACAGACACTGTTGTAATGCCATCCAAACACACACACACACACACACACACACACACACACACACATATACAGCATTTAGTTGCCACACCTCTCTCTCTCTCTGTTCAGAGACACCCAGCCATGTGTCTTTATTTAATGCATGGCTTATTTGTTTATTTATCCGTAACGTATTTGTGTAAGCCACAGACCCTCTTGTCCTCCGACGTCGGCCTTCTTTCACCACCCCTCACTCGATCCGAAGACAAAGCGGGGCCCGAGAAACAATTAAAAAATAACAACAGTCATCATAGAGGCTGACCAGCAGTTTCAGACGTACGCGTCAATCTCAGCTGCCCCGAACGCGCCGGTTCTTAATTAAGGGCCGTCCACAGGACGGGGCAACAAGCAGAACGGCTTCTTCAATCAAAGCCCGGCCCAGGCTGCACCCCCGGACGCATAATAGATCCATTTGGGCTCATTGTTGCGACGTGCATTCAGTGTAATACCAGGCGCTTCAATGGAAGACGGGCAGAAGTAGAGAGAGAGAGAGAGAGAGAGAGAGAAAGAGCATTGTACGACCTCTTTACCTCACAATAGATTCCTCCCAGCCTCTAGACTAGAGTGTGGTAGAGCAGGGAGGGGTGGGGTGGAGGGGGCTTTAATAACCCTCCTACGTTAAACCCCCTCTGGAAGGAAGCAAAGATGCTTTTGCGTCCTCAGACATACAAGAGACGGAATGAGGAAGAGGAGGAAGAGGAGGAGGGTGGTGGAGAAGGGGAGTTTAGAGAGAGAGAGAGAGAGAAAGAAGGCAAAAAACATTAGTGTCAGCAATAGATTTATAAGACATAGGAAAACTGAAAGAGCATGAGATGTTCAACTGTATGTTTGTGCTGGAGGGGCTCTCCTTGCTTTCTTTTTTTTCTTTCTTCTCTCTCTCTTTCTCTTTCTACACCTCCCTCGTTCCATTTCTCTACCCCATCAGAAGCAATTCGTCCCCCTCCCCTCCCCTTCGCCAGAACGCGCAACAAGATAAACAGTTTGCGTTGTAAGCCATTATCTCGGCGAAAGCGAAAAGCGAAGGCATGAAGCACGGAGCGACAGGCGGCTGGCAAATAACTTCCTTCCCTCTTTCTGCCTCTCTCTCTCTCTCTCTCTCTCTCTTTCTATTCTCACCCGCAGGTTCCAAAAACCCCAGACTGGACCACCACCACCACCACCCCCCCACAGCAAACACCTGCTGTGCGCTCACTTCTACATTCACGTTTATTTATTTATTTATTTATTTATTTACTACCCAGGCCTTTATTTATTTATTTTGACTTTATTACTCATATTGTTCGGGTGGAGGTTGTGTGGTGTGTTGAGTGTTTTTTTTGTTATTTATGCCCCTGGTTAGAGTCCACAGCCTGTGCTGACTCTAAAAATTAAAGCACATCGCAGATAGAGCAATAAAGGAAAAGCGCTTGCATCTGCACTGACGGAGGGTCATGGTGTTTGTGTGTGTGTGTTTGTGTGAAAACCTGACTTGAGACAAAAGAGGTGCGAGAGATGAAAGACGCAGAAATCTATACTCTAGTTTTCCTCTGATGTTGACAAAGCGCAAACATCCTGCACGTACACACACTTAAACACACACACACACACATAAAAGCTCTGGCAAGAATAAAATGCAAAACAAGTCCAAAAAAGAAACAAAAAGAAGCTGTGCACTCATAGATATGTCATTAGAGGAAAGCAATGTTGCAAAATCCCGCCGAATTGACTGACACTTAGTCAACATCAGCAGTGCGTTTGAAGCAAGGATGAATGACACAATAGATACATTATACTACTGATTCACTGACTCAATTACAGTCCAAACCTATTCAGTCCAATGAGTCATGAGCTGAGAGTTGCGAATTGCGACTCACGGTTCACACGAATCAGGTTCACAGAGCATTTCCCGAGCAGCAACTATACATGGCCCTCTTTGCGAAGAGCAACTAAGAGTGAAAGAAAGGATGATGGAGGGAGGGGGCCTTCTTGTCCGCCTCTTCTCTTTTCCTTCTTTGCTTCTCAACTCATCCCACTCTTTCTTCTTTCTTTCCTTCTCTCCATCCCTCATTATAAAGTCTTATATATAGAGTCTGGGTGTGAGTGATTATTTGAGGAGAGGAGGAGTGTATATGTGTGTTTATGTATCGGTGTGTGTGTGTGTGTGTGTGTGGGTGTATGTGTATGTGTGTGTTTTCTACCCCCAGCTGAGGGTAGTTAGTAGCAGCAGTAGCAGCATTATCATTAGCTCTGGTGCAGGGGAGCTGGAGGCCCCTGAGCCTTGAACTCTTCCCGTCTCCGAGCCACCCAGATTATTGACTGCGGACTTGTCTGGAAATTGAGGGATGACGAACTCCTCTGCTGGTTCTGCCTCTTCTTCCTGATCCTCCTCCTCCTCTTCCTCCTCCTCTTCCTGCTTTTCTTCCTCACTTTTCTCTACCTGCCAAGAGACAGAGAGAATGTGAAGCAGGTGTAATGCTACTGGGGGGACTGGGGTGTCCTTGGCCCACAGTAAGCCTTGGAATGCTGGAAGCACTTAGCTGTGAAGCATTGGAACGCTGTCCTCTGGAGAAAAGGAAAACTATTCAGGTTCCAGTCCCACAAAAGCTTGTTAGTAGTATGTAGTACTATTGTATAGCAAATTATACAGTGATATAGAGACTTATAAAATGATACAGAGCAACTAGCTGATATAGACATTTAAATATAGAATACTATAATGCTGTACTATGATTAGTTAGATATACCATGATATACCATGATTAATAGACTTCTATAGTGATTTACAGTGATTAGTCATCATATAGATTTCTATAGTGATATACCATGATTAGTCATTATATAGACTTCTACAGTGATATACTGTGATTAGTCATCATATAGATTTCTATAGTGATATACTGTGATTAGTCATCATATAGATTTCTATAGTGATATACCATGATTAGTCATCATATAGACCTCTATAGTGATATACTGTGATAAGTCATCATATAGACTTCTATGGTGATATACTGTGATTAGTCATCATATAGACTTCTATATACTGATATAATGTGATTAGTCATCATATAAATTTCTATATACTGATATACCGTGATAAGTCGTCATATAGACTTCTATAGTGATATACTGTGATTAGCCATCAAATAGACTTCTATAGTGATATCCCGTAATTAGTCATCATATAGACTTCTATAGTGATATCCAGTGATTAGTCATCATATAGACTTCTATAGTGATATCCAGTGATTAGTCATCATATAGACTTCTATAGTGATATCCCGTAATTAGTCATCATATAGACTTCTATAGTGATATCCAGTGATTAGTCATCATATAGACTTCTATAGTGATATCCAGTGATTAGTCATCATATAGACTTCTATAGTGATATTCCGTAATTAGTCATCATATAGACTTCTATAGTGATATTCCGTAATTAGTCATCATATAGACTTCTATAGTGATATCACGTGATTAGTCATCATATAGACTTTTATAGTGATATCCCGTGATTAGTCATCATATAGACTTCTATAGTGATATACTGTGATTAACCATCATATAGACTTCTATAGTGATATACTGTGATTAGCCATCATATAGACTTCTATATACTGATATACTGTGATTAATCATCATATAGATTTCTATATACTGATATACCGTGATAAGTCATCATATAGACTTCTATAGTGATATACTGTGATTAGTCATCATATAGACTTCTATATACTGATATACTGTGATTAGTCATCATATAGACTTCTATAGTGATATACAGTGATGAGTCATAATATAGACTTCTATGGTGATATCCAGTGATTAGTCATCATATAGACTTCTATAGTGATATCCCGTGATTAGTCATCATATAGACTTCTATAGTGATATACTGTGATAAGTCATCATATAGACTTCTATCGTGATATACTGCGATTAGCCATCATATAGACTTCTATAGTGATATACTGTGATTAGCCATCATATAGACTTCTATATACTGATATACAGTGATTAGTCATCATATAGATTTCTATATACTGATATACCATGATAAGTCATCATATAGACTTCTATAGTGACATACTGTGATTAGCCATCATATAGACTTCTATATACTGATATACTGTGATTAGTCATCATATAGATTTCTATATACTGATATACTGTGATAAGTCATCATATAGACTTCTATAGTGATATACTGTGATGAGTCATCATATAGACTTCTATAGTGATATCCCGTGATTAGTCAATCATATAGACTTCTTTAGTGATATACTGTGATGAGTCATAATATAGACTTCTATAGTGATATCTAGTGATTAGTCATCATATAGACTTCTATAGTGATATCCCGTGATTAGTCATCATATAGACTTCTATAGTGATATCACGTGATTAGCCATCATATAGACTTCTATAGTGATATCCCGTGATTAGCCATCATATAGACTTCTATAGTGATATCCCGTGATTAGTCATCATATAGACTTCTATAGTGATATCCCGTGATAGTCATCATATAGACTTCTATAGTGATATCACGTGATTAGCCATCATATAGACTTCTATAGTGATATCCCGTGATTAGTCATCATATAGACTTCTATAGTGATATCCCGTGATTAGTCATCATATACACTTCTATAGTGATATCACGTGATTAGCCATCATATAGACTTCTATAGTGATATCCCGTGATTAGTCATCATATAGACTTCTATAGTGATATCACGTGATAAGTCATCATATAGACTTCTATAGTGATATCACGTGATAAGTCATCATATAGACTTCTATAGTGATATCCCGTGATTAGTCATCATATAGACTTCTATAGTGATATCACGTGATAAGTCATCATATAGACTTCTATAGTGATATCACGTGATAAGTCATCATATAGACTTCTATAGTGATATCACGTGATAAGTCATCATATAGACTTCTATAGTGATATCCCGTGATTAGCCATCATATAGTCTTCTATAGTGATATAGAGTGATTGTCTGTTAGAGAGTGAAATGCTGCATGTGTGTTGTGTTTAAACAATTTTTCTCTTTCTTATTGGTAACACAAGCAAAATGTATCAGCAGGTTGCAGCAATGTTTTTGGGACAAACACTTTCTAGACTGCTTCTTTACCAGGAGAAAAAACACTTCTCCCACTCTCAACAAACAAAAAAAATCTAGTTTCAATAAATACATTAAATGAGTAAATATATTTAGAATAAAAGTCGAGAGTGAGTGAGAGAGAGAGAGAGAGAGAGAGAGAGAGAGAGAGAGAGAGAAAGAGAGAGAGCAGTAAGCGGGTGGCAAAGATGACATGATGTGAGTAGGACCTGTGCAAAAAGAAACAAGAGTGCAAAGTGAGGGAGGTATACAGAGAGAGGGAGAGAGGGAGAGAGAGAGAGAGAGAGAGAGAGAGAGAGAGAGAGAGGGAGGGAGGCAGACAAAGTGAGCAAGACGGTGAGTGTGTGACAGAGACAAGGATTAGGAAATTGTGATAACAGAAGTAAGAGAGGGAGAGAGAGAGACAGAGAGAGAGAGAGAGAGAGAGAGAGAGAGAGACAGATGGGCATGAATAAATTAATACTAATGAAGTCTGATTGATGCACTGCCTCCTGCAAACACCTTTGGCTAATCCTTTCAGAGAGAGGGAGAGAGAGAGAGAGAGGGAGAGGGAGAGGGAGAGTGAGAGAGAGAGAGGGAGAGAGAGGCCAAAAAGAATGGGGAAGAAAGATAGATTGAGCGAAAGAGATCAAGAAAGACAGAGGGGCGTTTGGTGAAGAGAGAGATTTGGCTGAAAAAGAGCGAGAGAGTGAGGTAGAAGTGACAGCAGAAACAGAATTGAATCCTTTTTGTCTGGAGGCCCAGATTATCTCTAAGCTTCTGTGCTCTGTGTATACACACACACACACACACACACACACACACACACACACACACACACACGCGGTCCAGAGTGCACACGCACTCCTGCATGCATGTACACACAAACACACACTCTGATCAAAGCAGCAGAAACTGCACACTGATAAACAGAGTGTCAGGATGCCTATGGATATATATATTTATATATATATAGTGATCATTTGATGTCCTTCTTTACTCACAGTGCACACAGAAATTGAAGTCCCATAGCTGGACATACCCAAAAAAGAACCCACAAGCTACACAAATATTGTGTAATAGCTATTATATATCCTGATATGCTGAATCACATTTGCCCTGAATATGCCTTTAATGAAAAATTCTCTTTAAACTAATTAAAATAATAAATGTTCAATTGTAACATTTTCAAATTGAGTGTAAATCCAAAGTTTCTAATAAAGTGGTCAGTCACTGAAAACCCAATTTATAATAATGTAGACATGGATGCCCAAGGTAGGTGTTTAATAATATGGCTAGGGACTAGAAGCACAAGGTAGGTATTTTGGAAGAAGTGGACAATATACAAAGTAGGTGAAAAAAGTTAAGCTTTTCTAATAAACAAGCTAGAGGAAGTACAAACACAGTGATTTTATTAAAGTGGCTAATAAACAAAAATAAAAGGTAGGTGTTTCTAATAAAGTGGCCAATTAAGTGAAACAAAATGTTATTAATAAAGATGAAGCATTCGAAAGGAAGAAACTGAAGTACTCAGACTTGAGCGGCTGAGGTGAGGGAATGCCGGTGGCAGACACATGTAAGACCATTGGAGATATGTATTTGAGAATTTGTCGCCAAGTCTGCCACATTCCTGCTTGTGCAGCTTGTGCATCAGGGGCCGGAAACTAAAGACAGCTGTGAAGGAGTTAACAGCAGAAAGGCCTAGTCAGTGGTTGTGGATAAGTAAAGCACAGACTAGTTGGGGAAATGCACTGTAGAGGCGCTGTTTTGGTGGTTGGTGATGTAGCATGTGAAGATCACATGATACTGGTGGCACTGAGCATGCATTAACGGTGCCAGTGGGGCTAGGTACAGCCTTAGTCACCAGGGAGGGCAGTGTGGATTTACGGTTGTTGATGGTAAAGTAGGACTGTAAAGCTGGCTTGGAGTGGGGTGGGTCTGGGACGCCAGACTTCACTGTTGAGCCTTCTGGAGGTGTTGTGGGCTTAATTCAGCGCGACACCAGCAAAGGGAGGTGCCTCCTTGATGACCTGATGATACAGTGGATGGTTTTGTTTCTCATGGGTTGGGCTCAATGAGTCACTGTAGATGTTAAGGACAGCTGGTTTCTGAGTGGATCATAAATGGCCACAGCGACCTTAGCGTTGAGGTGTAGGATTCAACAGGAATTTTGTGGCTGCAGGTAAGATGTGAAGCTCTAATGGATTGGCGTAGGATATTTGACATCTTATCTTGTGTATGATTATAATAAATGTCAGTGTGTGGAAGCAGAAGACAGGTGTTTGTAATAAAGTGGCCAGTGAGTGCGGTACTAGATCAAATTTTCCAATATAATCATATCTAATATATTGGCCAGTGTTTCTAATGAATTAGCCAATGAGAGGAATTACAGGGGAGGTGTTTGTAATAAAGTGGCCATTGATCTCATACATTAAGATCTTTCGTCTCATGTCCACAGATCACAGATGTAGCTGAAGATCCAGAAGCACACTCTTCCGTCCTGGTCTACTTTACATGTGACTGTGAATTATGTATGGTGGATGAAAGATGAAAAATGAATAAATTCAGTGAAAACGGCCCACTTTCTTCCATCTATAAGGGTCTAGCTGTGGATACTGTTAAAATGCAGGTCTGTGAGCTGTGACATGTTCATGACTGGATGTTCTGGCCACTGTGTGCTGGCATATGAGTCAGGCTGTAGATTAATACACGAGGACAGCCACAAGTTAAAACATAAGAAAAGGAATCAAGTGAAATGGACACAGATTAAGAGTCCGAGCTTTCGTCACGTCGATGAAATGTTGGCACTTGGCCATTAGTTAAAAAAAACCAAACTAATCCCTTATTCTGGGCCACAATATAATCTGGGAACACGGCAAAGAGCACACCGGATCAATACTGATTTAATTTCTTACAAGAGTCATTAGCTTGAGGGATGGAGTGTTTAGTAATTGTTTTTAACTGGACTCGAGGTGTTGGAATGGGCTGCCGGAATGCGGATGCACTCAGCTCAGACTCAGTGTAGTTTTGAGCCCTTTACCATTTGGCTGTGATTTACAAACATTACCGAACCCCATGGTACAGATGAACCCAGAAAAGTGGTCTTCATCATCATTCCTCAGTATACACCACGTGGCCAAAAGTAGGCAGAAAGCTGATCGTTCAAATTAAGGGTACGAATAGGGAGTTTGTTTCTTGCCGCGGTGACAGCTTCTCCTCTTCTGGGACGATTTTACACTAGACGCTGGGACATTTCTTTGACAAACTGATTGCACTTGAAAACATTAGCGATGACAGGTGCCGATGCTGGGCTGTTAGCTTTGCATCACACACACTCCAGAGGCTTTTTAATTTCTGAATTATAGATACCCTGAGAAGGTTGTAACCTTTAGTTTTTCAAATTCATTCATTCAATCCTTCTTCTGTAACTGCGTTTTCTTGATCAGGGTCAGGGTGCATCCAGAGCCCACACATAGCATACAAGGTGAAAACACACCCTGGAATCTTTAGAATTAGAATCATTTTATTGGCCACTGTGCTTGCACACACAGGAATTTGTTCTCCACATTTAACCTAATTCCTGCAGTGACACACATTTACACACAATAGTGAACACTAGGGGGCAGTGAGCACACATACTCAGAGCAGTGGGTAGCCCCAGCCATGGCGCCTGGGGACCAGTTGGGGGTTAGGTGCCTTGCTCAAGGACACTTCAGTCATGATTGAACCGACGACGTTCCAGTTACAAGCCCAGTTCCCTAACCACTAGACTGTGGAAAATTTCACACACACCCAGTCACTCACCCACCCACATCTGTGGAAAATCAACCTCGGCCAGTCCAACTACCACCATGTGTTTTTGAACTACGGGAGGAAACCAAAGCATGCGGAGGACACCCATGCAGACACAGGGAGAACACACCAAATTTTCTCATACTCAACCTGAGGGTGTTGTGTGGCAGTGACACTTCCTGTTGTGCCTCCATTCCACCCAAGTCATGTTTTTATAAATAAATAAATAAATATTGACACATATCTAATCATTTAATTCCCTAATTAATTAATTAAGCTTCACCCAACGAGGTAAATGTTTCTGAATTTAATGAATCTCAAGCTGAAAGTGGTCGATAATGATAACGTGGTTAATGCAGATCACGGTAATGCACGAGATAACATTCAACTTGCTCTCACAAGCTTTCATTATCAGCCATGTTAGCGTCTAGTGAAGTATTCATTTAAATCAATCTGGTAAAGTAATGAAGGTGCTCTTGGGGCATCCTCCGCTACAAGGTACACTCGGTTAAACCCCAGTTCTGTCTGTATATATTGCTCCTGATCCTGTGGGGCTGGAGACCAATGAGCTGTGACTTCATCTCAACTGTGCTCCTGATCAGCAGTGTTTCAGCACAGCGCTCGGTACTCCAGTTAAACTGCTACTTTCGGAACAGCTGGCCCCAGTGTGCTCTGTTGGTTAAGCCTATAGCACAGCCAAGAAGCTAAAGTGTTTGACAGTGCGTGAAATCTCCTTTAGCTTTGCACTTTAGATCAGGTGAATGTTGGTATGCTATACATCCAAGTGTTTCTTGACAGCCCGTGTAATTAGTGAATTCCCTATCTTTAAGATGCGTTTATTGTGTACATATACATTCAGTCCCGCCACTCTCAGACCCGAGGAGCTGCACGTGTGCCCAAGTTCACCATGCTCAGTGCCAAGCATTGGCAAGAAGGGGACCAAACCCCGCAGCATTGGGCTGTTGGGCAGTGGAGCTGCATTCCCTGAAGGAACTGAGCACCAACCAGTGCCTCTGGGATGAGTTGGAATGATTCAAATCATATCATCCAAATTCATATTATCAAATCTTCACAGAAATGTGAAGCCATTTCCCTGAAGAGTAGAAGCTGATGCTGTAGGAAAGGAGAACAAACTCGCCATTATTACTCTTCAATTCAAAAGAATTCTTGGATGAGCAGGTGTCCACAAACCCTTCGCTGTAAGCTATGACTATGCTATTGTCATAAAAAAAATGACCAGAGGCAGTTATGATCAAAATGATCCAAATTTTAATTATCTAGCGTTCCACAAATTGTTCTTTGAGTGACGATATATAAAAACCACATTTGATTCCTTAAAGAACTATGTTTGAAACTTTAAAAATGGTTCTTCGATGGCCTCACTCAAATAACCCTTTGTAGCACTTATTTTAAGAGTGTATGTGTGGCAGAGTTCTCAGTAAATTGGCTCTCTAGGAGCAGTGCTGGTGAGCATAGCTTTGTATTATATTTTGTTGGCATGTTAAAGCAGAATCAGTGGCATTTGAGAGATACTAAATTGACATGACTCTCTTTATATAATAAAAGTTCAGAAATCCTGTTGACTTTACACACATTTTAGAAACCAGTGTAACACAACTGCTTTGACTTTGAATATAGATGCCCATGGAGTCAACGAGTTCCCTGTTCTTTTCTAAGTAAACGGTCCATGGTTATTGATCAGATGCTACAGACAGAGCAGGTAGGAATTAGAGGATTAGATGACTAGTATGTAGAGTAGTGTTCAGTTTAAGTACCCACCGAGTTGAGGTCGGACAGCAGACTGACATGCAGCTCGTCATGTTGGAAGTGTGGGGAGGGGCGAGGAGGTGGGAGGGGCGTTCCCTCCACAGGTCGAGGGTTAGAGCTGCCCATGTTATCAATAGCATTCCCTGTGGAGAGGAGAGGAACATACAGGAGAGACAGTGACATGGCTGTGATGTTTAACTTGCTTCACTGTTTCTGTAGACTGTGAGATATTTGATTACAGTGTGTATTTACATGTAAAGATGTAATAACCAAAGTTCAGAAAATCAGTCTTTGGCAATAATCAGTTCAACAAACACTTCACTAATCTGATACTAAGAAAAATAATTTATTAACACAGAGAGATTCTTTGTTACACATTTTAGAACTACGTTTTTCACAGTGTCTTAGCAGAATTAATTAAGTGTTTAGAGTCTATTGTTTCACAGAGAATATGTCTAAACGTGGTTCGTTCCAGCGTAATGGTAAACCCTTGAGTGTAATCACAAAGTAAGAAACAGAGTACACTCTTTACACAGCCATTTTAATTACAGATTTGTGCTAAAATCAGACCGTGCTCATATTATCAATGTGTACATACACACAGTCACTGTAGTAATGGCATTCATTCGTTGTCTGTAACCGCTCACCCAGTTCAGGGTTGCGGTTGGAGCCTACCTGGAATCACAGGGTGCAAGGCAGGAATACACCCTGGAGGGGGCGCCAGTCCTTCACAGGGTGACACACACTCACACATTCACTCACACCTATGGGCATCCATGAGTCTTGTAGTAATGCAATTACAATATTTTTAAAACCAGTAAACATCTTAAAAGATGCCATTTCAGAGGCATATTTTACACTCTATTAGATTTGAGCTCTCTGTCTGATTTTCAAAATGATTTTTGCACCGATCTTGTCTGTATGATGTCTTACTTGTGTGTGTGTGAATTCAGCTGAACTGTGTTTAGTCTTTAGTGTAAGCCACTCTTAGTAATTTCTAGCTAGTGAAATAAGGTAAGCAGTAAGTGTTCCTTGATAAGGAAATCAAAGTTCAATACTGTGGGAGAAGAGAGAAAATAGCCTTCAAACACCTGTCTGTGATAAAGAGAGGGGCACGGAGTGGCAGTGAAATAGCTGCGATGTTGATGTGTTTAATACCAGCTTTATTCAACAAAAAGATTCTGCTTTTAAAGCCACAGATACGGATCGCATTTAAATGCACAGGATTATTTGGATTATAACGAAAAATATTCACGTATTCTGCTGGCAGCAATGCTCGTAAGCCACGTGAACACCTGATTGTATTGAAAATCATACTGAAGCAAAAGAGCTCATTTCAGACGCGTGTAAGTGCTATAGGATGCATTTGCTGATAACACTCTGCGAGCGTGTAAACACCTTCCTCATATTTTCAACATATATGTTGAAAGCATTGGACATTTTCATGATTACTGCTACTTTCCTCTGCACTCAGCCTCAGCGAACACCTCCATCCCCACCATCCCACAAATCCTGCTCTTGTGGGCTCTCAAGATGTCTGCAGACGTTCAAGTAAGGTTATAAATAAACGTCTGATGCAATAAAATATTTGGTGTTACCGTTCTGAGCGTTGGAATCTTGTCAAATATTCAATGCAGTTTTGAAGTGTTACCTGACATCACAGTCACAAAACGGAAGTATTTCTCTGTATAGCACACCACACACAGTAATGTGCAAATATCAGGGACTGCACTTTCATTTATTTATTTTCTATTTGTATTAATTTCATTATGAGCCATATTTAATGATTAAATATATCTCATTTAATCATTAATTTACCTCGTCCTTATGCTTTGTTTTTAATGCAAATACCAGATTGTATTTAGAAAATTTACTTTGCAGCTAAAGAGCCCTTTTTTATTTGGTCTATTCCCTTTTCTGAGTTATGAAAACTAAGGAATTACTGGCGTTATTGACATCTCTGTTTCCTTTTAGACCCATAGTGTTGACATGCCATCTCACCCAGATTTTCAGATCTGAACAAGAGTGGAGCTTGACTTTCTCCTGTCTCTCAAATATGAAAGCTATAGTACTGTTTATCTGAAGGGAAGAATAAATAAACCCTATATTCTGTTTCTTCCTGACACTAAAAAATGAAGAAATTCTACCTTATGGCTGTTTAGACTAGAAAATATAGCAAAACTGGGTCTCTGCCATAACATTAAAATGATCTCCTTGTTTCTACACTAATTGTCCATTACACCAGTCCCTCTGACCATGTTTGCACATTGTACTTCTATAATTACAGCTGTAGTCCATCTGTTGCTTTACATATTACATTTTCCATCTTTTACTCTGTTCTTCAATATTGAAGACCCCCATGATTTTGGAGGTGGATCATTCTCAGTGCTGCAGTGACCCTGATGTGGTGGTTTGTTAGTCTGTGATGTGTTGGTGCGAGTGGATCAGACACAGCAGTGCTGCTCAAGTTTTTAACACTGTGTCCACTCACTGTCCACTCTGTTAGACCCATCTACCTCCTTGGTCCTCCTTGCAGATGTAAAGTCATAGACAGTTGCTCACCTGTTGCTGCACAGTTTGTGGGGTTAAGTTCCTCTAGTTCTTCATCAGTGGACGCAGGGTGGTGTTAGCTGGATATTTTTGGTTGGTGGACTGTCCTCAGTCCAGCAGTGACATGGAGGGGGTGAAAATATCCAGCAGCACTGCTGTGTCTGTAGCTAGGTTCTCAGGATGTTTTTGATATGACAGACTATCCATAGCATTTCTGGTGCAGACTGCTGTGTGATTGTGAGATGGCCACTGGGTTCTGGATTATTTTTTTGTGGAGAGCGGAGTGCCATGCCCAAGTGCATACTGGGTAATGTGAATTGTGAAACGGGTCAATATTAATACAGACAAGAAAGTACTGCGTGGGCTGTGTAGAACTGTGCCATGTGTTTGACACATCGGTCTTAGACTGTTACATGAGGGAAAATAATGATCAAGTACAGCACCTCATAAAAGTACTTTTTGCATATTTTGGAGACACTTTTGTGTGTGTGTGTGTGTGTATGCACTCACGCAGGCAGGCGTTACTGTTGAACATGTGGAGAATACGCAGACAATCTTGCCACTGATTACCACTGCCTTCACAGTTACACCACTGAGACACCTCCGTACTGCTGTTGCTCACATAGTTTGGAGTCATGAACGTACCTGCAGGGAAGGGAAGAGAGAGTGGGGTGGGGTGGAGGGGAGAACGAGGAAACAAATAAAATAATTAAAAGGAGAAATCAGAAAGGAGAAAAAAGGAAGTCTAGATGGAGAAATTTCATGTTAATCAGTGTAGCCACCATCTGGGAGCATCTCCAGCTTGATCTATACACTCCGCCCTCAGCTCTAATTATGTTAACACATGCAATCGCATCATCTCTGGTTTACATGACACATCCTTGGCTCCATTTTGTCACATAATTTCATTTAAGTGCCTGTATGCCCTGCTCCTCAGGTCCATGCCACTACAGGGACTTCCCCAACACGTTTCTGGGGCATTTTCCAAATTATTGCACCCAAAGAGACCAATGGACCCTCAAATAAAAAGCACTCAGTAATCAGATATGACTCAGAGTGCCTGAGATAAACAACACATGTCCATTCCAACAAAACACGTGACATACATCGCTGCAGTACTAACTGAAAAGCTGAAATCATCGCTGTCATTTCAGAATCTCCACCGTCCAAGTGTTAAAACGACAGCTAGGGAGAACATATGTTACGGTACTTTAAACAATTCTGTAAAGTTTGTAGTCCAAGTGGTTTATTATTAAATGGTGAACTGTAGGGAAACGTCCATAATCAGATTTCTCAGCAATGGCGACAACAGGAGCATGAGGTCACTACATCCATAGCACAAACACAGCCTTTTTATGAGAGACATTACATTCTTCAGATGACTGTTATGTGTCAGCACCACTGTAAACAAGTCTGACTCCTTTTACCCCTCTTCTGTAAAGAAACTAAATTGGAGGCACAGTGACGTTTTTTTTTTACTGTCCGTGAAAATATGCAAACATTACCCAGTTTTCCGAGTCATTTGAAAGGTGACAGGAGTATCATCAGTAGAATACGTTCATGTCACGGGCTTTGAAGTGTGTTAAAATAAAGCTGCTATAACTGAAGTGCAGCAGAGCCTTTGATCAGTGTGTGAGAACAGGCCTGGACCCCAGGCTGCAGTCATCAGGTGGTCCATCACACAGGTTTTTTCTTTCTCATCACATCAGGCCTATTGTGTGTGTGTGTGTGTGTGTGTGTGTGTGTGTGTGTGTGTGTGTGTGTGTTTCTCTCACCGATCAGTCCAGCATAGGCCTTCAGGCACACTGCGCCGCTCTCACGCACACAGCCAGAGGCAGAGAGAGAAGACGGCTGACAATTCTGCAGGAAATCAGCCAGTCTCGACCTGAGAGAATGTGAAGGAGGAGGGGGAGAGAGAGAATGAGAGAGAGAGAGAGAGAGAAGGAATATGACAGAGATACATATGCAGCAGAAATGAGAAATGTGAACATGCCATCTTATAGCACCTACATAAGTTGTCTGACAGGTGTGTGTGTGTGTGTGTGTGTGTTTGTATCTGTCTTAATTAGCAGATTTGTCTGTGTGTGTGTGTGTGTGTGTGTCTGCAAAGGTGTTACTAGGATTTGAGTGCAATGTGAGGGCCTTGTACATGAAAATGATTTCAATACATTTTAAAAGCAATGTTTTTGCATTTTCCAGTGTTTCCAAAAGACCTTGCAGTGTCATGTTTAGAGAAATATGAGCCAGCTACCATTTCATTTCCAGCCAAAATGGCCATTAAGAACAAAGCTCATCATTTTTTTTCATTTTAGGAAGAAAAAACATGTAAACACATTGGGGAGAACATTTCAGGAGACTAGCTTTCAGTTTTCAAATTAGCCCAGTTAATGTGACACGTCTGTCCAATCAGAGGACAGCTGGTGTGATGGAGTGATGTGTCCACAATGCCACGTCTGACGCTTAGCAGAACGTGATTTCAATTGGATGACACAGAGAACCCTCACATGCAGTGTTCATGTCAGCTGCCGCACTGGAGCAGTGTAAAGGAAACCTCAGACAGGGTTCTCCTCCAAGCGTGTTGAGCCTCGGTGGTTTTGTGTCAGCAGGAGTTCTAAAAGAAGTGGTGGATGGCTTTACATGTGTTGCCTTTAAATCTTGTTAGCGATGACTGATTGCTGGAGTCTTAGCTCACACGTGGAAAGAAAATTGGGTGTTAAAAGAAAATGACTCATATCTAATGGCCATTTGGACTGGAAATGAAATTAATAAAAATGCATCCTCCTTGACTTACTGTATTCAAATTCCCATGTGGTGTATATGTGTGCGTCAGCTGCTGGTACTGGCAAACACCAATGTCCTACAAACAGCCCATTCCTAGAAGCCTGGAATCCTAGCTGGAGCAGGTACACTACACTGTACTAAAGAGTTTTTGGGCCAGACTCCTAACACTGCATTTGCCTCTCTGTAAAATGACTAAGATGTTAATTCTGCCAAATGCTGTGTAAGTTCTTGAGCACCTGCAAAGTTCATCTCGGAGGCAGTAGGTCTCCAGCTGGAGGCAGTTGGGCTGGTGGTCTTTCTCCTCGTAGGAGCAGGACGGTACAATGGTCTTCCTGCGTCTTTCTCCACACAGCGGGTCATTACAGGAGCAGAAGAGCAGGCTAAAGCTGTACTCCTCTGGAACTCGCTCCAGAAACCTTCGAAGAGATCGGTGACACTTCTGCCGGTTACACTTGTCCGAGCCAATCACACGTTTCGTACATGCCAGAACATACTCGGAGCGAAGAGCACCGCACTTCTCAAACAGACCACAGTCCTGCGCCGCCTTCAGGCACCGGTTCTGTCCATCCAGAGGGAAAGATGAGACTGTGGGAAGGAGAGAGGGAGGATGAGAGGGAAGGAGGAGATAAAGGTGTGAGGAGAGGTGTGAAAACGAGAGCGAAAGAGTCAGCAGGGCAACAGACACTGCGTCAGATATATCTCCAGCTCGGTGACACCAAACGCAGAGAACACCAACCGTGAAATATGACATATATCACCAGTCTTTGATTTTGGACAGTTATATGAGAATGAATGGAGATAAGATATAAACAGCAAGTGGAAAAACTGCTTCAATGTTATATTAAATGGATCATTTCATGGTAAACTACGATTTCCACATTTCCACATGTACTCTGTTGACAATGATTCTAAATGTCTCCCTGCACTGACGTTCAAGCTCATAGGGTTCATAAACAGATAAGGGCAGAGTTGTATGTTTTGACTTGGCAGTGAAGTCTAAAAATGTAAGTATATTTTCTTGTTGGTGGAACACTGTGTTGAGGATTTGATGGCACGATTGCTCTGATAATAGCAGTAAGGTCAGGTACGGCCGTGGAATGATTAGTTGTGGAATCCAAACACTCCAACTCTTCATGTACTGAATGAAGAAAAAACGGATCTACTGTTGGTGATATATCAAGCTGTAAGTGTAAAACAGGGCGACACGGTGGTGCAGTCACACTGCTCCAGGGACCTAGAGGTTGTGGTTTCTAGTCCCGCTCCAGGTGACTGTCTGTGAGGAGTTGGTGTGTTCTCCGTATCCGCGTGGGTTTCCTCCGGGTGACTGTCTGTGAGGAGTGTGGTGTGTTCTCCCTGTGTCTGCGTGGGTTTCCTCCGGGTGACTGTCTGTGAGGAGTGTGGTGTGTTCTCCCTGTGTCTGCGTGGGTTTCCTCCGAGTGACTGTCTGTGAGGAGTGTGGTGTGTTCTCCCTGTGTCTGCGTGGGTTTCCTCCGGGTGACTGTCTGTGAGGAGTGTGGGGTGTTCTCCCTGTGTCTGCGTGGGTTTCCTCCGGGTGACTGTCTGTGAGGAGTGTGGTGTGTTCTCCCTGTGTCTGCGTGGGTTTCCTCCGGGTGACTGTCTGTGTGGAGTGTGGTGTGTTCTCTCTGTGTCTGCGTGGGTTTCCTCCGGGTGACTGTCTGTGTGGAGTGTGGTGTGTTCTCCCTGTGTCTGCGTGGGTTTCCTCCGGGTGACTGTCTGTGAGGAGTGTGGTGTGTTCTCCCTGTGTCTGCCTGGGTTTCCTCCGGGTGACTTTCTGTGTGGTGTGTTCTCCCTGTGTCTGTGTGGGTTTCCTCCGGGTGACTGTCTGTGAGGAGTGTGGTGTGTTCTCCCTGTGTCTGTGTGGGTTTCCTCCGGGTGACTGTCTGTGAGGAGTGTGGTGTGTTCTCCCTGTGTCTGCATGGGTTTCCTCCCACAGTACAAAAACACATTGGTAGGTGGACTGGTTACTCAAAGGTGTCCCTAGGTGTGAGTGTGTACGTGAATGTGTGAGTGGGTGTCGCCCTGTGAAGGACTGGCGCCCCCTCCAGGGTGTGTTTCCACTTTGTGTCCAATGATTCCAGGTAGGCTCTGGACCCACCGCGACCCTGAACTGAATAAGCGCTTACAGGCAATGAATGAATGAATACGTAAAACAGAAAACTGGTGCAATTTAAAGCAGAAGACATTACTGAATATTGCAGGTGTTTACATATTTGTGGATATATTAAAGACAGATTAAAATGTGGGTGGCTGATGCTGGATATAGGGAGGGAGGGTTGTGGGGTTTTTTGTTTGTAAATAAAACCACAGAACTATATAATAATAATAATAATAATAATAATAATAATAATAATAATAATATCCTTAAAAAACATGTCCTGTCATACAGACCCCTACAGATATAAAGCTAAACAAAAAGAGAAATACCTGCTACAATTGAGGCTAGTTTGGTTGTTTCTGAGTTTCTCACAAGCTCCAGTTCAATGTCCTCATAAGGGGAAGTTTCAATGTCATCATACCCTGGAAAACACA
The DNA here is from genome assembly GCF_029633855.1 of Hoplias malabaricus. Lineage (NCBI taxonomy): Eukaryota > Metazoa > Chordata > Actinopteri > Characiformes > Erythrinidae > Hoplias > Hoplias malabaricus. Next base: position 19,389,771 of record NC_089803.1, on the reverse strand, counting down.
CACACACACACACACACACACACAGAGAAACACACACAAAAGCACACATCATCTTATCAATCCAGATACGCACTCAGAGCTTTCTATCTTAGCCAAACAAGCAGAATATTCCAGACTAATTAAGCCTGCAGAACTGCACCATTACCTTATCATTACCGCTAATTAAGAGAGTCGCTCTGTTTAATCAAATTACAGGGATTATATGATGGCTCCATGATTGTGCTTCATACATAATAAGTAATATGGCACAGTTCGCACCCAGATTTTAATGAGGGGAGCATGCAGTTGTGTGTGGGACTGAGTTTATTTGGTTGGTTGTAGGTCAGAGTGTACACTTCAGTGCTTCACTCGACTGAAAAAAGATACACACAAATGTACGGCACTCTGAGCACTCCAATGCCCCACACACAGGGCTTTTTCTGACCATGGGGTCAACTCAGTTTTATTATTTTGGATGCAGGAATGAGGAAAAAAAAGTCAATATTGCTGATTAGGGAGAAAAATTAAATAAATTCCAAGGTACTGCTGCAGGAGCGTGGTCCCCAGGTGAGCCCCATATTTTCCTCATGTGTTGGCCATGCGCAGGCTGAGAGTTAAAGTGGTGGGCGCTGTCAGAGCTACAAATCTGCTCTGACCACTGGAAAAAAAGAGAGACACTGGAGAAATGTTCTTTATTCCATCATACGTAGAGGAGAGCTTGAGAGGTAATAGTTAATAGTGGGTTAATATAAAAGCCACGCTTGTTGGTAGCAGTGTTTCTGATTGTGGGTAGCCCTAGCTAATGTGGTGGAAACGGCAAAGACTAATGCTTGGGGAGAAATTGAGGCAAAAACGTGGGTCAGCTATGTCAGCCGTTACAACACATTATATAAACCTGTTAAGTAATTCCCAACAACCCTGCAGCACCTAGTGGGACGCCACAACTCTGCCGTCAGAACGACAGCATTTACAAGAGCAACATAAGAACATACCCAGGTTTAGTCTAAATTTATCATTGACTTTTCTTGGATCACAAGAAAGAGAAGCTGCAAACAACGTCTAAGACTGAACTGAGAAAAGTGAAGTGAGAAAAGTGTGAAAAGCGTCCTGCAGAACGAGCTGTAGCTGTAATAAAGGCAAGGGATTTTCATTTTTCAATTAAGCACACCCAGATCAGCCATAACACTGAAATTACTTCCTTGTATCTACATTCCTTGTCCATTTTATCTGCTCCACGAACCATACAATGAAATTACAAAGCGCAGTCCATCTCTTTGCTCTGCATACTTTGTTAGCTCCCTCTTACGCTGTTCTTCAATGCTCAGGACCCCCCCTGAGAGCAGGTATGATTTGGGAGGTGAGTCATACTCAGCGCTGCAGTGACACTGAGGTGGTGGTGGTGGTGTGTAAGTGTGTGTTGCGCTGGTACGAATGGATCAGACACAGGAGTGCTACTAGAGTTCTTAAGAGCCCACACACCTACCTCGTTGGTCCACCTTGTAGATGTAAAGTCAGAGAGAGTAGCTCATCTGTTTGTGTTGGTCGTCTTTTAGGGCACTGCAGAGCAATAGATGGATTACAGTCTGTAATTGTAGAACTACAAAGTGCACCAGAGGAGTTGATAAAATGGACATTGAGTGCAGAAACTATGAGGTCATTTTAATGTGAACGGCGTGTGTTCTTTGCTCTATTCTGACCCTGAGAAATGAATAACGAGATTCGTTGTTTTAAGTAATAATGAAATGAACGAAAGCACGATGCTATTCATAAATAAATTAATAATACTTTGACTGAGTAAACGGGTTTCCTTTATTGTTTGCAAAGAAGGTCATGATGTCTTCATTTCAGATGGTATCATGAAATATGACACAAACAATTGTAGGGCCTCTAGAGGCTTGCAATTGCTTACAACGCTCCCTGCTCTCCCTTTCTAACACACACAGACCAAAAATGCCTCACATACTCTCTCACACCCACTGAATGCACTGCATCCTATTTTTTCCCTTATCTTCATCTTGCATGCAGAAAAACACAATGTAAATAAATGGAGCGGCATTTCGGCGCAGTGAATATAACACCGCAATTACAGGGCAATGTGTGCGAGTGTGTCTGTGTGTGCTAAGGCCCAGATACCATTTCCAATTTGAATCACAGGCCTTTAGACTTGACATTTCTATACGATACCGGTTGAAAATCTCTCTCTTTGTCTCTCTCCTGTGAAAACCTGTACGATCTCTCAGTCCGCACACATCTCAGCACTCACGGCCACTGAATGGAGTCAACATATCATTTTTGTCACATATAAACTATAACGGACATTCACACGGAGAAACGATGAGAACATATAGATTTCCAAACGCCAACCCGTTTTCTGTCACACGCAGTTAAAGGATTTCATGCAGAAGAAACATTCGTCTCATAAGTGTATATATTATCACTGTCATATCAATGGCTTCTGACAGCATTTCTCCATATATATATATATTTTTTTACATCTGTAAATAGCAGCTGCACTTTACAATGTGTGAACAGAAATAGTCAGAAATAAAGCCTTCCATAACACCTCAGTATTAGTGGACGTTATAATTATAATACCCCATATTGTGCTCTGTAAAACCTGTAACATGTAATTAACTGGCTGCTTGTTAAAACTTTAAGGGGGACATGTTACACCTCTTTTCTCAAAGTTTACACCCTTCTCTAAGGGGCCTTAATGAAATGTCTATATCATATGCTATGGTCAAACACCGGAGTTTTCTCCCCTCTATTTAAACAGCCCTGTTCACAGTGACTGATTTAACTGCTTGTTCCATTAAATTAGAATGAGCCTCTGTTTACCAAAGTCCACAAGCCCAGCAAGGACTATGTCCCCTTTAATTTGCAAGAACTAGAGGGAATTAATCACTTTTATAACATGAAGATATTCAATTATTCATTTCCTAAGACGACAATATATACACACATGTGCTCATCCATCATATCTCCTTTGTCCCCTATGCTATAAGAACAGCCTCTAGTTTTCTGAGAAGGCTTTACACTAGGGACTCTAACTGTGTGGCTCCGCAGGGTGTTAATGCACCTAACACTGCATTTTTCTTCATTTTGTTAAACACGTGCATTTTTTTGCCAATAGTTCATGTTTTAGACAGAAACACTGTACCTGTGGAATGCACAAGAGGGGTGTGACATTTAAAATCCCGCAGCGCAATGTTACTTCTGCACTTGCACTGTGTCCACCAGAGTATTTAATGGCATTCAGCAAAGAGATGATGATTGAGGTCAGATACTGTTGTTTAAGGATTTGTTTTGAATTCCGAGAACACAGTTCCACTGCTGCAGAGCTTCAAAACCCACTAGCCTCTTCTTGGCATTGAGTAGGGTGAGCCTCATACAGCTAGTCCAAAGTGCCCTATTTCATATGAAGCATTTTTAAGCTGATGTTGTTGTTTTTTTCTTGTTTTAAAGAAGTACTGATTGGAATAAAAAAGAAAAACAATCCCATTGTAGCCATGAAGCTAACTGATAGGTTTGGGGGCGTATTGATGTGTTAGTTAGAATCTAGTTACGGGTTTGATGAAGCTTAATAAGGCCACATTTGTGCCCTCCAAAAATGCTAAGCAGAAGATTAAGATGTATAATACACAAGCTGAGGTCCGCAAGAAACTGCTTAATTTACTCTAGTTCCTGCTTAATGAAGTAGTGATGAGCAGCCAGTTCATTAGCATCTGCAGATTCGATAAGGCTTAATAAGAGCAGTACTAGGACCTTATAGTGTCCCCTTATACTGCAGTGTTTCCAGGTCCTATTCATGGACATACTTAAAGGTCACAGTTTCATAGGAGTTTGTTTTGAAAGTGACTATCTACGCAGTCATAAGTTTGGACACGCCTGATACAATGTAGGTTTTGTGAAATTAAAGATATATGTGGCTCCAGAGCTTGTGGAATACTAGACCCTTATTTCTAAACAAACCTAAATTTAACACTTCTGTGAAAAAAGCTTTACTCGGAAACGCTCCCTTGCTTAGTGTGTAATTTTCAGCAGCCAACAAGTTGTGAATATAAATGTATCTTTTTCAAGGCTGTTAGAAAACCATTTCAGGTGGCTCCTTGTGAAGCTGCTTGAGAGAATGCCAAGAGTGTGCAAAGCTGCAACAAAGCAAAGAAGAATATGGGATTGTTTCGATTTAACACTATTTGGTCAGTGCACAATTTCATTTCCTCTGTATTTCTAATTTATTTATTTGTTGTTGCTAGGATTTTTACCCAGTTCTTCTCTCTCCGTTTTAGTCACTTCCTATTCCAGAGTTTCCACTACCTAGATCTTCTCTGCTATCACACACTATTATCAAGCATGAAGTGTGAACGTGCTTCCTCAGGAATCACAGAAAGCCAACCTGCGACTTTTTGGAGTGCCACTGGATATAACCGAACAGCTCAACATGCTTGGAGGAGGACACTAACAGCCAGTTCTGTAATATCAGCAAACAGATCTTGGCTTGTGCTGCGCTGGTTAATGAAGAGAGGGTGCACCAGTGAAACCACTCATCATTTCTGCAATTTCATAGTTTGATGGCTTCATAATTATCCTAAATGTGGAATTAAGTGAATATTATTCTTAAGCTGCAGTCACACTGAGCTTGTGTCCACAAATTTTTGCATGCAAAATTCCATTCATTTGTGTCACTGACCAATAGCACTGCTGCTCCGCTTGTGTGAACTCTGATGCCTTATAATTTGGTCTCTGCTCTGTCTGAGCCAACATGGAGGCAGCGCTGACTGTTGCAGTTTCAGAACTGGAGATAATATACAACTCGTTCACGCAGACTGAAAAATACAACACAAGTGAGTCATCATTGAGAACTCTGCTGCTGCTGGAATACCAGGACTCTTTAGGTATGAAACTGCTGAACCAAAATGGAGGACTGTTTACAGCTCTGATTTCTGGCCCCACTCACAGCCACGCCCAATTTGTGAGGCGAAGCTAAATATCAAAAACCCAGTGTGACAGGGGCTTTTACCATCCAGAGTGAGCGTCACACCCAAAACTCTCTATACGGTCTTAGGAGAATGTCACTTTAAAGCACATCAAATTTCTCTTCCTGATAAAACTATTCACAGTGTACCCCGCAGGTGACATCTTCAAACCTGTACCAAAACTAACAAAAGATTTGTGTTACACTCACTGACCCTGTGGGAACCGGACAGTCCAGTAGACTCTGAGGCAGGTGGGCTCTCTGCGTGATCCACGCTGGCATTTACACTCCTGCAGGTTGTGGTAGTGCAGCAGGGCATTCTGTGCGTCGATGCAGGCCTGTCGAGTGTCAGGCGCCAGCGGGGCCACTGCCTCCTCGTCCACACAGTAATCCAGCTGCCGGTACAGCTTCTCACACTCCGGCTTGGACATACATTCATGCACGGCATCCACACAGTCCAGAGTCCCCGGAAACAGAGGCACCACAGAGGACAATGAACCTGGAGGAGAGGTGAAGGGAATAGAGGTCATTTATAAAAACACATTTTTATCATTTTTCACGTCCAACTGTACAATTTGACGCCTTTAGGACCCCCCCCCCCCCCCCCCACCTAATTACATAATTAGGAGAATGATGAAGAGTATATTTTTGGGAAATAAGAAGCCATCATTTCAAATGCCTGCTGTAACGTTGACATACACAAAGTAGCTGCGTGTGCTAACGTAGACCTACATAAATCAGCAATCTGGGCTAAGGTATCTGTACACAAAGCACCTCCCTGCCCTAGCCTAGACTTACACAAAGCAGCTCTCTGTGCTAATTGTAGACCTACACAAAGCAGCTGCCTGCTCTAATGTTGATCTACATAAAGTGACCTGTGCTAATGTAGAATTGCACAAAGCAACTGCCTGTGCTGAGATAGACCTACACAAAGCAGTGCTAATGTAGACTTACACAAAGCAGCAGCCTGCGCTATCTGGGTTATCTGTAACCCTTTTCCAGTTCAGGGTTGTGGTGTGTCCGGAGCCTACCTGGAATCATTGGTTGCAAGGCGGGAATACACCCTGTAGGGGGCGCCAGTCCTTCACAGGGCAACACACACACTCACGCCTACGGACACTTTTGAGTCGCCAATGCACCTACCAGCGTGTGCACCCGGAGGAAACCCACACGGACACAGGGAGAACACACCACACTCCTCACAGACAGTCACCCGGAGGATACCCATGCAGACACAGGGAGAACACACCACACTCCTCACAGACAGTCACCCAGCGGAAACCCACACAGACACAGGGAGAACACACCACACTCCTCACAGACAGTGACCCCGGAGCGGGACTCAAACCCACATTCTGCAAAGTTGGCAATCTGAAAGTTGATTTACTCCTCTGCAAAAATGCATGTAGACATATCTGCACTGAGACAGGGGGAAGTGGTTAAAGGTTAGGTTTAGCTTGCAGAGAATTGTACTAGACACTCAGTTCATCTCCAAAATCTCCATCATGTATTATGGAAATCAGCAGACCTGCCCAAAAAATGCTTTATGATAAAAATAAAAAGGAGCATTTTCAGGAATGGTTTGCAAAATAGCTGCTACATTAAAATAATTTACATATCCATCTTCAGCACATAACAAAAACAATCAGAGATTGGGCAAATATAACTTTTCTCTTTGTTATTTGAACATTCAAGATTGGACACTGGCCCCTAGGGTACACATTCATGTGAATTACAAGCAAACCTCCGGCACTGGTACAGATTCAGATATCTTCAGGTCATGTTGGATGACTAGTTTTGGATCACAAAATCCATTCCAACTCATCCCAGAGCTATTGAATGGTGGTCAATCCTCCAGAGAACACATTTCCACTGCTTCACGATCCATTGCTTGAGGGCTTTATGGCCCTTGCGCTCGTGCCGCTGCTACGGATTTCGCCAGATTTCATTGTCAGTAGTGAACTGAAAGTGGGTGAATTCACTAATGAACAGGGCTGTCTGCAATTTTATTGCATATTTAAAGAGAAGTTGTTTTGTATAATCCATAAGTATGCAATGCTGCATGATTCAAGCTGCGATAAAACTGCAGGATGTGAGAGCAAGTGTGGGCACCACTGATGTAAAATGCACATCTTAAGTGAGCTGATTTACTGCTTGTTTGAGAGGTATAGAAAAATCTCTGTAATCTTTAGTAACAAAATATATAACTCCTATGACAAAAAATATCATAGACAGCTGTATTTATGTGAGACCTGTGCTCAGTTAGTGTTTGTGTGGGGAGCTCAGAGAGTGATTACTCCTTCAGAAGGTCATTGAGATTGAGATAAGGATTTGCTTGTACCAGATCCAAACTATCCCTGCAGATGCAGAGGGGAGGCCAAGGGTGGTTAATATGTGTTCTTGGGTGGCTTTATGGAAATAATTTAGGAAATCTTCAAAGCCTCGAGTCTGGATGAGAGTAGCTATTACATACGTAATTAGGATGTGCATGGAGGACACTTTAGGTGATGAAATAATGACAGAAAATAAAAGATTTGGGGGCTGTTTCTTAATACGTGTTCTTGCTTGACGTCATGTTCCACTGCTGAACTTATGTTGCAGTAACTCAAGAACACAACAGTCAAGAATGGTTAATGGGGATGTCTAAGACTGTGGGAAAATGATGTTTTCTGTGATTTACATTCAGAAATTCCACGTTTGAGGGGAAAAAACAACAACTGTTTTTATTAAATGTTTGAATTACCACAGAAACTCATTTACAACTCGAGTTGTTTAATTCTGTAAAAACTGCTTTTCAAATTTGGAGTTCTCCCCATTGTCTAAAAACCTCCAGATGCCACTTCTCTGCTATGGGCATAGATAGAGAAAATATTGTTGTTTTGTTTTATTTTCTTTGTTTTTCATTAAAATCATGAAAGTTGCCTTTAAAGTAACTGGATGTATTTCTCACTCCACCCAAAATTAAGAGGAGTAAGTTCTTCTAGAGAATACAAGTCCATTCATTGTGTTGTTGGTATTGAGAAAAAGACAGTGACTACATGTTACTGCCTTAAACGTAACTGTATAAGAAGTTCACTCCACAATTTTATAATGTACTCAAATGGTGATATATAATACCTTTTTTTTCTCAAGGTAACACAGATCCCTGTGTGAAATGGCTGACATGCTTTGGTCAAAATAACGTAGCTGTTGTCAGAGATTTAGCAGGCCTGGGACTCCCGGGGAGCTCCCAGCATGCACCGCAGCTCCCCCTATTTACTGGGTTTATGTTGTGTTAAGGGGTTGTTCATGGCAAGGGGGGGGGGGCTTTTATTTGTTTTGGGGTGTTTGTGTCTGGAGGGTGATGAGACTTTTGTGGCAGTGGATAAGGCTCTGTTGATCACCGAGACATACTGCTTGTTCCCTTGTTTTCTTTCTGCATTTGTGTCCTTTTGAGGGCATATATAAAGGTTGCTTGTTTGCAGTATGGCTGGTGTCTTAATACCCATCTTCCAAGGCCATGATAATGCAACAAACATCAAACACCGCAGCATCATTCTGCCCCTGTCTAAACAGCACTGTTCAGAATGACCGGCTTCAGCGCTTATTGTTTTAAACGTGAACAAGCCACAGCTCAGTTTGGTACAAGAGACTGTGGTGAGGAGCGAGGAGCAGTAGTTCTTTGTTTTTATTAACAACAAACAATCCCCACAACGTACGTCAGTAGAGCCATCCACCATTAAATCACGTATATCATGTATGCAAAGTTTTCCAAAATAGTAACTTTATAGAACAAGAAAAACCGTATTAACTGTCAGTGGAAGTCAGTGTATATATATCTATATTGAGATATAAAATTACCCATGTCATATTAATATCAGTAGAAGTATTTACAGTCATTTCCTTTTAGCCTGATCTTTCCCAGACAAAGACGTGGTGACTTTAATGACATCCACAGTCCCCTGAAGAGAAGAGGGGGGGGGGGTGAGAGGGATGAGGAAATGGGAGGTAGGAATGGAATGGACTGGACATGGAGCTGGGGGGTGGTGTCTGCACACATTTGGGGTTTATGGGTCAAAATCCACAGGGTCAAAAGTTAAGGTAAGTAAATCAAACGAACAGTAACAAGGCAGTGACAGACACTTTCGGTGGCAGCTGTTTAAAACTGTGAGAGAGGCACGTATGGTCGGTGTCGTTGTTTGAAATAACGATGGGAAAATATTCTGAACGCAGAAAGAAAAAAAACATCAATCTTCAGAAGTCCATTTCAGACACAGTCCTTGACGGCGCAGCTTTAAAAACCCAGAGGTCACAGCTGGGCCCTGGCTGCAGCTGTCAGTGCTACGTTGCCTCTGTTTTTTATTAACTTTCATAAACTTATAAAATAGAAAGAAAAAAACTGAAAAATAACTTTACGACCCCAGTGTGAACCCTGTTCCTGCATGAGTATAATAACTGCCTTCCTCCCTCCTTCTCTCTCTCTCTCCATCCTCATTCTCTCCCTTTCACACAATCACTTCCTCTCTTCATCTTCCATTTTTCTCTTTTACTCATCTTTAACTCTTTAATTTCTCTCTCTCCATCCACCTTCTCTCTAACAATATTTCTCTTTCACTCTCTCCATCCCCATCTCTTTCTCTCTCTCTCTCTAAATCATGCTCTGTCACTTAATTTCTGTCTCCATCTATCTCCTTTATTCAATCTCTCTATCTCTTTTTCACTCTCACACCCCTCCCTCCCCCTTCTCTCTCTCTCTTTTTCTCTCGCCCTCAGGAGCAGCAGGGTGTCCTAATTGCCGCTAGGCCTCATTTTAAAGATTGTGTTGATTGAGGGCTGGTGGCTGCAGGCTGCAGACTAAACTACTGCCTGGGCTTAAGGGAGAAAAAAAAGAAGGAAAAAAAAAAAAAGAAAACCCACAGCAGCGTCCAGCTCAGTCTCAGGGTCTGGCAGGAGGAGAAACAGACTGTCGCAGCCAAAGCAAAATGACCAGACAAATGGAATTAGGCTATTCACTGGCATTTATTTAGCCAGCACTGCAATCACTCGTTCGGATTCTCCACACTGGATGTTGTACAACAGCAAAGTGGCAAATTACACATTTCCACAAAGGGGTTTTTAAAAAGGGAAGCTTTGACTAAAAACCTCATTTACACAACATTTCCCCATATTCCAAATGCAGCCATTCAGCTAATGTCTGAAGCTCGGCACTGGAGCAGTGAGGCTAATGTACTAACAAGTAATGAATAATTGAACCACACCAGTTACAACATACTGTCATTTATAAAACTAGACAAAAACTCATGCTTTAAGGTCACTCCATTGCCACTACTGTTTTTAGCTATGAGATGTCATTTGTACAGACAAGAGTTTGAATTACATGAGCATCATGAGATTAAACATGGTCTATGATAGGGTGACCAGACGTCCTCTTTTACCCGGACTTTTTAGACTTAAAAAATGTCCGGGCGGAATTTCACAAACGTCCGGGATTTTGTTTTTCTAGAGCTTACATAGAACTTCGAGAAGCGTTTCGTTCACAAACTAGTCCCGCCCTCCCCTACTCCGATTGGTTCGCTTGAGTGAGAAGGGGGCGTGGTGAAGTAGCCTAAAATCTTCTGATTGGACGGTCTGACTGTAGAGCTACCGTTATTGGTCGATATCCTTCTCTGTAAACATTTAATTGGTCAGTCTGCACGTCAGTAGTCCTTGTTTACGTCAGGCAAAGCTCATGTACCCACCCTCATCTCGAGCAGCTATGCCGACACGTAAATGTAAGTTCTCGGATGAAGTAAAAAAAGAAATTCCCATGTGTAGCAAATAAAGGTGTAAAAGCACACGTAGGTTCATCTAAGCATACAACGAGGCGAGAGCTCAATCCCCCCCCTCCCCCCAGAGACGTGTCCTCTTTTTCACCATCGCAGATCTGGTTACCCTAGTCTGTGATAATAACAAAAAAAATTATGAAGATCAGTGTTTACTTGAAAATAAAAAATAAAAAAAACACTTAAAATATAGAATACATCTGCACTGACTTCCACTTAAAGTGTAAAGTTATAGATTTGGAGACTAGGGGTTTTGTTCCAACAGTGATACATTTCTACACAGCTGGAAGAGTAAATGTTAACATCCCTTTCTAAAAACTTCTCAACAGTCAATATGGGGAAACAGAGCACAGACCTGAGAGCACCGTTCCTTCATGTATTCAGTTCTTAAGTCATATTTACTCAGTTCCTCACTTTCAGCGAGTCTCTCCTCAATCCCACACACTGACACCCGCCTCAGGATGGTGTGGGCAAACAAAAGCTTCCTCAATGACACACAAGGCCAACCCTTCCGCTTCATTTTTATCTGGCTGATGCAATGCCACGGAACAGCTTAACACTCCAGAGTTGTAAGGAAACTGCCCAGATCTGTCACATTAGCCTAGAGGCTGTTGCTAGCTAGAATGGAGAGACTCCATGAGCAGAGAGATGTGGGCAGAAAGGAGGGGGCCATTTTACACACCCAGGGAGCCAGGCCAGTTAGGCTTTCTAGGATGTCCAGCCTCAAATGGCATTCGTCACCAGGGGTTGAACTTGCAATCTCCTGATAAGAGACTCAATGCTTTAAACACTGCACCACTCACGAGCAGCCGGTGGTCTGGTCACTAATTCATCTGATACCAATATTAATAACAGATAATTTTATCTTTCTGTAAATAAAGCAAATTCACATTGGATTAAAGCAAAACAAATTATTTTTGTCATAGGTTGTCATAGGACAAGCATTTTCTTCAGTATTTGTACATTTTTTGTACTTTTTAATTTTAAACTTTAAGTTTTTTATAGTTTATAATTTTTGTTAGTTGTTCATTTATATTTTTATTAAACATTTACTGCTTGTTCCACATGAATGGCTTCTAGAGGGGCGCAAATTAGTGCAGCACCGGGTTTGTTTTGAAGAGTGAGGGAGAGAGAGAATGACTTATAGCGGCTCTGAGTGAGCGAGTGTTTGTAATAATTTATCGTGTTTCAGTATTAAATTCAGATGCTGAATGACTCTATATCTATTTTCATGTGTTTTATATTAAAAAGGGCTCCTGCACTGTGGTGGTTGAGAGTATCTTTCTGTTGTTTAACCTGCTGTGTGTGAGTTCACACCAATATGTGTGTGTACTGAGCGTCCCTCATATTTTAAATTAGTTTTTCACCACAGAGAAATTTAATCCCAGAAACTGTTCTCTGCAGAAACAATGAAAAACATCCACGTGGAAGACATAGCTGTGTATTTACAGGCGTCAGTGCATATACGCAAGCACCAAAAATGTGGCAATTTATCAGTTGTTATATCGACTAGAATTCCACCAGTAAAAAAATCTACATATCGACAAATAATATATCGGCTGCAGATATATCGTGCATTACTAGTGAAAACAAGTCAGTTTCAGATCACTTAAACTATGGCATGTGTGGGATAAGGTTAGCATGATGCTAACTGGTGGCTATATTCTTCAAGTACTTGTTAGCTAAATTAGCCTCACAGCCCCACAAGCTGTGAAAACACAAACACTGTAAACACCTTGACTGACTGAATACTTTAAGAGATAACATATAAACATGTAAATTAAGAGATTAAGAGATAACATAAAAAATTAATCTAATCTTATATATATATATATATATATATATATATATATATATATATATATATATATAACTTTGCCTGGAATAAACCTAGTTACAAAGTAATGGCCTATAAATGGCCTTTTTAGACTCAGGCAGCAATCGTGCTTTGATGTGATTACAGTCTGACAGCATGCTGGTCATTTTATAGCCCTTGTTTGCCAATAGTTGAGTGTAATGGAGTGGAGTAAGTAAGATGCATTGCTGAATGATTTGAAGAAAATGTCTAATCACGATTTATCTGTCCAACTATACAAATTAACACCAAGACCTTTTTTTTTGTATTGTTTAATGCCTGGAACACAAGCACATCATTGTCTTCTGGAATGAGCATTCAATGCAGTGTGTGTCATGGATGTGATGTCATAATGGTATTTGGATGGTTCAAAGATGCATATTATTTTATTAGTTTACATTTTACACCATTTTAAGAAGGTGTTTTTGATAATGCAGGGTGTATGTAAAACTACAGCTTTTGGAATTTGACTACAGTAGCAATCTTTTTTACCACCAAAAAGCAGCAAACAATATTTATGAAAGAGATTATTTATTGAGATTTTAATTTTTTTTCTATGAATATTCTTTTCTATATTCAAATAAGACAAAGTTCAGTTCAGAATATATGACACATCCAGGCCACTAGGTGTCGATATAAATGCTGTATCATATTGTTATATTAATCGCTGAACAAAATGACTGATTGGCTCTTTTAATTTGTGCTTTTGATGTATGTTAGCCCTAGGCAGAAAGCAATTTCTGTCCCACTGTGGTTTTTCTTGTAAAATGAACAATATACAGATGCACACTATACACACTTGACATGCAGTTGAGAGAGAAAGGGGTTAAAGCAGCTATTAGCCCACTGCTTTTCTGCATTTATCCACCGCCTATGGTACTGCTCTAAAGATAGTGTGGACGGAGAGCGAAAGATTAGAGGAGAGTCTGAAAAAAGAAAGCCGACAGAGGGTGGGGAAAAATGACTGAGAAGAGAATGAGGGATAGAAAGTAAGAAAAAAAGTGAGAGAGAGAGAGAGAGGGAATGAGGAGAGAAAATAAACGCAGAATGACAGACAGCAGAAGCTGCACACAAGGAAACGGTCTCAGTATGGAGGCCGATTGCAATCAGACACATGCTGGCCTAGGTATTATGGTGTGTGTGGAAGTGTGTGCAGGGGTCTGCCTGCTCAAATCACATTCAGTACACAAGAGTGATGCCTGCACACGCATACAAACACCCTGAGAAACATGCCTGAAGTCACAAACAGTGGCGGAGAATTTCTTTTTTTGGTGGGCCTAGTTACAGCTTGGGGTCCAGCTTAGAAGCATCATGTCCCTGAGAAATTACTATAGTGAGGATGACAATCACCAACAGGCCAAATACACTGTCAGAAAAAAACGTTACCTTTCAGGGTACAAATACCATGACTAGGGTGGTCCCCTCGAGGCTCTGTCTCCAGAGCCTCCATTTAGGGAACATTACAGTACCATATTTCACAGCACTTCTATTTTTAGCTAAGAATAGTGTCGAATAAGTTCCTTACCTCTGGGAAAGTCAGTGGATATTAACCTTTAATACACATTTAAGGATCACATCTGGACATTTGGGGATATGCTTATAATATACAGCATTTAAATAAATTTAAGTGCTCGTCTAAGACTTCAACCAATGAACGTTACATACCCAATGACAGCACACAAACGTGACAATTTTACTGGATTCAAGCAGATTAGTTGAAATTTAAACATATTTGAATGGTCTTTTTTTGTGTTTTGACCAGTTCTGCTGTCCCGAGTCTCAAGACCTGACCACAGCTGGATGAAATTAAAATGTAATATTTAACATTAGACTACATTACAATGATTGTTTTCTATCTGATATTTAGGCAAACTGTGTTCTTTTATTTTTAAATCTATTCCTTTGTGAGAATAAAAAGATACCTGGATAGTAATATTTAGTGACAATGTAATATTTCTAAGCCAACATATTATACTACTTTTCCCACACACTTCTGGGGTCTCAATAAAATGTCTGAGAATTGCATTGGACAAAATACAACAAGTATCAAAACTTTGACTGAACAGTTCTGTTCAGAAGGGCCAGGTTCAGTGCCTGTTCCTTTAACAGAGAACGAGCCACAGCTAAGCTCAGCGCAGGAGCCCAGGAGTGAGGAGTGGAAAGATATCAAAAGGACTTTTTATAGACCACAACAACTGACTGAGTGACCCTGTATCAGTTTGCGTGTTGCAGGTACCCACAGTGATTTTTTTCATAATATGTCCCCACCTTATGAAGCACCCTTAACCCAAAACACCACAAAAAATGTACATTTTAAACACAGGAGTGTCAATTGGTATGAAGCTGCCTAGCAGCTGACAGAAAGGCTAATAAACCAAAGTCCTACCACCCTTTACAGCACTAGGAGTAGATGTCTGGGGCAAATGGTGAGGGCTTCAGCATTGTTTCCTTTACCCTCAACTTTACTGCTTACTTAGCTTCCTATAGCTCAGCAATTAGCTCATGCAAGAAACTAGCATAGCTTAGCTAAGTTCTCTCAATCTGTAGAAACAGCTGAGTAGTGGAATACTGCACCTGAAATAAATCATGCTCTGTGTCTTAATACAGACTTGTTTTAAAAGTGTGACAGTACACAACCAACGATGAAATGGAGCTCTGAAAATGTTGCTATGGTGATAGCGTCCAGTGGACTTCACTGAAGATCTAGAGAGCTTTTTAGCAGCCTTTTTAAAATTAAGTTAGAAATAAAGGTTATGCAAGAACTCAGCACCTTTGACTTAGTTTTGCATATAAAAAGATTTTCATTGACCTCAGGGAATTTATTTTTCTTTTCAGCAGTCAGAGGTCCGGGGGTGTCTGACTTCCAAGTGAGAGGGTCAAGGACTCCAAGGCCCCTTGTAGCTATGCTCCTGGACACATACACAAACACAAAACCCAGCAGTGGCCATTATGAAGGACTGCACTGCAATGCAGGAAAGTAAAAAGGGAATGTTTGAGCAGACCTCTGTATGTGTGTCTGGGTGGTTGTATCGAGGAATTTAAACATGACTCTGTGGCTGCACTTATGGTCACCGAGAGCAAATTCGCAACAGCTGTCAATACAAACAGATCCTAACTGGTTAAATGATCGATAAGTCCAGTCTAAACTCCAATAGCAAGCCAGGGTAAACACTTTATCAATCAGAGAAACACAAACACCTCACCTTTTTTCACAAAGCTAACTGCTGGGCTTCCATTATTTCAGAGACCAAGCTAAAGATTTCACTGAACGATCACTTTTTAAAGCCATATTCGACTGGTTTGTCTGTGGTGAGCCATGTAAGATGGTGCTGAAAACTGTCATTTATATTTTGGAAATTGCGTAATTTATATATTGTTGCTCAGTTCCTAAATTGATTGAGAAATGATAACACCTTGATCATATCTTTCTGTACGCTGGTGTATTACTGAGTGAAACAACATAAGGGAGGGTCTCTGACAGCAGTGGGTGTTAAGGTAAAAATATTAACCTCAAAATACTTTATTTTATACAATATTTTGCCTTTCTGAGGCTGAGAGACAAAAGGCACTGCGCTAAATCCAGTTAAACAGGAACAGGGGTGTTCTTTGTAGTGAAATATGGAGTTGATTGGAGTTGTTTAAGTACAGATAATACCCCTGATCTCCTCAGAAGAGAACACCGTGACGTAATGTGACATTTTATAATAGTATTATTGCACTCTTTCTCTGAGGATGCAAACTGGCATCCAAAAGCTTCCATTACTTATTAGCTACACTCGCATCAGACGCACGACCTGACTTTTCGGCTGCATTTCGGATGAGGGGAAATTTGTAAATATTTTCACTGTATAATCCATTTCATTCAGGGACCAAACTGGCAGCCAGGGAGGTTCTCAGACCATAAAACAAATGGTCACCTTCAGCTCTCTGTTATAAAAGAAGAGAATTAGAGAATAAAACGTTATTTGAGAGGTGACGTCTGAGGTTGGTTTTTAAGGCAGAGATTCTAAAGGGTATTTTTTTTTTTTTTTTGCAAAATGTGGGTCAGAGCAGCGTCCTATTCACTGTTGGTGACACGTCCCATCAGAGCGTGGCGGCTGTATTAAAGCGAGCGGGCAGGATAGGCCCATTTGATTGACAGGGCGGAGAAAGCGCTGCACAATCCGAAAGATTCAGAGAGGAAGGTTCAGTGCCAGGCAAGAGGCTGACTCTCCACACACACAAACACAAACACTCTGTACACCCTGTACTGATTTACTGCACTTAGCTAACGCCATCCGTTTAATGATAATTAGCTTGCAACATTATGCTAAAATCAGTCCTGGGTGAGAGGGGAGGTTGGTTTACTGCCTTTAAATCTCTCTCTCATGCACTCTCTTTTTTCTTTCTAACACACACACACACTCGGATTCTGTCGCTTGGCTTGAGTCTTCCAGCCGAGGCGCAATCCCAACACCATCTGCCATTCCCATGTTTGCGTTCCAAATCCTCGTTATCAACAAAACACACACACGACCCTAAAGGCCCCCGAAACGTCCCTGCACTCCCCCATATGTCAAGATCAGATGATTGGCAATAACATCTACCTTTGTTAATGCGTCTGAGGGCCCCTGGCCCCCACCTCATAACACCATATATGTGTTTGTGAGGGCTTTCTTCTTCCTGTGGCCCCCGTTCTTTTCAGCCCTCTTTGATCCACTGAAAAAGCTGAGGTCATTAACTTGTCCATGGACATATCAATCCACGGACAATGGCTCATGGGCCTCATATTCGCGAACGCCAGCTTTGTAGAAGCAGCCAATTAGAGAAATGTAGCCACAAAGCAGCAAGCAGAGTACAAAGCTGCGTACCTCCGTGCAGAGAAGAGACACCCGAACCACTGCTTTGGATCTTCACACACGCTTTAAAGTAGCACTGACACCGACAAAAGGGCCACGGTGTTTAGTGAAAAGATTTCTGAAAGCAAATTGCCCAGCAAAGCAGATCAAAAACGGTTCGGGTCAACAGCTTCTCAACCGCTGAGCTACAACACTAGGCTGTATACTAGTTAAATAAATAGGCAAACGTGTTCAGTGTAGGAACTTTCAGGCTACAGGTCATGTAGTGTACCCTGAAAGCTACATCTTCAGTACCTGTAGTTAGAGAAGATCTCATTCCCATATTCCCATACAGTAACAAACAACATGGTCAAACGCTCCAACACCTGCTCATCCAGCGTTTGGTCTAAAATGGAGGGGACTGATATTAGTGTGTCCCCTTTTTCTGTTGTAACAGTCTCTACACTGCGAGGATCTGCTGGCATTCACCCAAAGGAACCTTAGTGAGATCCGGCACTGATGTTGGAACGTGCTTCATTGCTGTAGAGTATGCAGTTCCACCGCTCCACAGCCACATTCTGAGGGGTTTTACACCTCTTGTGCAAGGTAAGCTTATACGCTCTTTTATTCCCAGATGGGAGCGCCTTAAAGTACACTGTAATAAAAATAAATTAAATTAAATTAAATAATTGAGGTAAAATATTGCCAGCTCTGGCTGCCAGAACTACACTGTAAAATGTTTTTTACATTTTTTACTGTACATTTTAATTGTCTTTGTCCAAAGAAACATATGCATCTACAAAATAGCAACTTTACAGGAGAAGAAAAACATTCAATGGATTCTAGTTACCTTTGAGCATTCCTATTATTGCATTCATATGTGTGATTTTTTCACACTCTATTAAGGACCACTGCTGTGTTCAAATAATGACGTAAACTAAAAATCATCTAAAATGGAGATACGTTTTTCTTTGGACAGAGATGATATTCAGGAGCCATTTTGTTTACGTTACTGTCAAAATGTGGATATACTCTGTATAATATAGACATGGATTCCTAATTTTACTGTGTAAACACCACTTATTATCACCTAAAGAAACAGCTGTGCCAAATACTCTGAAAATACAGTAATGAACACAAGGACGTTATGCCAAATTTATACAGGCCTTAAAAGGGTGTAGTGCAGAAAGGAGTGAGGAAACAAGCAGTGTTTGGGCTTGGTGTGAGACAAGTTTGGGGGTGCCATACTCCAGCACACCAGCCAACACAACTCCCCTGAGCAACACACACCAGTACACAAAATAATGCTCCACAACACAACCCCAACACAAAACAAACACAAACAAAATAGAATAAAGCCTGGAAAACACAGGGAAGTGGGAGGCGCTAGGCATGCTGGGAGCTTCCCCATGTAATTAACAGTGACAAAATGTATTTTTCACAAAGATTCAGCTAAAATTACAGTACCGCCTTTGTTATGAATATTATTGAATGATACTGATATCTGTATTTACAGTATTTCACTGTTATAGAAATTGTATTCAAACATTTTAGAGTTTACGTTCTTGTAGTGTTTATCTTTGACAGATTTTCACTGTAAAATATACAGACAATTCCCTCGTTTTGGACGTAAGCCTTATATAGTGCAGTTTTGAGGTACACCCACTCCATAAATCCTGTCACAAGTGGATCTTAAGAACCGCATTGATCCTTGAAGGTACATTTATTTTGTACCTTTTATTTCTGACAGTGGAAAATATAGAAGAACACACTTGCAGCCCAGCGACTTTGAACTATTCTTACTTCACTTTCATCAAACAGTGTCCTGCAAGGAATAGACAAATCCTAATTGCCCACTAAAACAGATCAGGAATTGTTTAGGTGCTCTGTATTTTTAGCAAGAACATCTGGCATGGAGCTTCTGAGCACAGACAGGCTCGAACATACGCCTGTCTACAATAAGTACCATGAGATTTCTCCTCAGAAAGCCGTCAAGACTTAACATGTAATCAGACAGCTCTCTTCTATCAGCCTTCAGACCCAGAAACTGCAGTTTATATCTTATTACACACTTTGGTGAAGCAGGGGCCTAGAAGAAACGGTCACAATACACAGCACAGGCTCATTAAAGACGCCATGACATGTCCTGCTTCTGCATAACGTTCACTAAATGGCCAAAAGTTTGTAGACACATGTTCATCAGACCTTTTTTTTCCTCAGATGAAAAGATATTAATCACATTTTCTTTCTTCCTTTTGCTGCAGAAACAGCTTCTACGCTTCTGGGAAAGCAGTGGACTATTTGTAAGAAGATTTCTGTGAGGATCTGATTGCAATCGGCCACAGGAACTTTAATGAGGTCAGGTACGGGTCACAAACCCCACTCCAGATGCTCCCACCACTGTCAGAGAAGCTTTATACACCTCTTGCCAGTTGTTGGCAATGAGCATCTACTCCAGAGCAATTTCATGCTTTTCTATGGAGACTATACAAGCTGTGGGTGTGTCATCACTGGGAATGCACTAATTATAAGAGGGAGGGGCGTACAACTTTTGAGCATTTCACAAAGAGCTGACAGACGAAGAGAATACGATTGGTTTTGTTTACATAGTTACTACCTTCATTCATTCATTATCTGTAACCCTTATCCAGTTCAGGGTCGCGGTGGGTCCAGAGCCTACCTGGAATCATTGGGCGCAAGGCAGGAATACACCCTGGAGGGGGCACCAGTCCTTCACAGGGCAACACACACACTCATACACATTAACTCACACCTATGGACACTTTTGAGTCGCCAATCCACCCACCAACGTGTTTTTGGACTGTGGGAGGAAACCGGAGCACCCAGAGGAAACCCACGCAGACACAGGAAGAACACACCACACTCCTCACAGACAGTCACCCGGAGGAAACCCACGCAGACACAGGGAGAAAACACCACACTCCTCACAGACAGTCACCCGGAGGAAACCCACGCAGACACAGGGAGAACACACCACACTCCTCACAGACAGTCACCCGGAGGAAACCCACGCAGACACAGAGAGAACACACCACACTCCTCACAGACAGTCATCTGGAGGAAACCCACACAGACACAGAGAGAACACACCACACTCCTCACAGACAGTCACCCGGAGGAAACCCACGCAGACACAGGGAGAACACACCACACTCCTCACAGACAGTCACCCGGAGGAAACCCACGCAGACACAGGGAGAACACACCACACTCCTCACAGACAGTCACCCGGAGGAAACCCACGCAGACACAGGGAGAACACACCACACTCCTCACAGACAGTCACCCGGAGGAAACCCACGCAGACACAGGGAAAACACACCACACTCCTCACAGACAGTCACCCGGAGGAAACCCACGCAGACACAGGGAGAACACACCACACTCCTCACAGACAGTCACCCGGAGGAAACCCACGCAGACACAGGGAAAACACACCACACTCCTCACAGACAGTCACCCGGAGGAAACCCACGCAGACACAGGGAGAACACACCACACTCCTCACAGACAGTCACCTGGAGCGGGAATCGAACCCACAACCTCCAGGCCCCTGGAGCTGTGTGACTACGACACTACCTCCTTCAACACCGTGCCGTCATATTTACTACATATTATTTTTTATTTAATTACGCAGATATGTAGAAAAATAGATGGAAACATTTGGTAGCTTTTACACCAAATGAAAATATGTAATATTATGAATATATTAATAATACCTTTGTAGTTAAACATGTATTCATTTTAACTCTAAAATGTTTTTCACACTGAGGACAGAAGAGAGAAACCACTATGGAGTGTTAAGGGCGAGACATTAGCGAAGGGGTTACACTGCTAATTGCTTTTGGGTCGTGACTTAATGAAGAAGGACAAATGTGGGTCCTGAGGCAAAGTCCTGCTGAGAGGCGCTGGTTTAGCCGCTCTGTTTTTTTGGCAGGATCTCTGCCACAGCTGTCAACATCTGGTGCCTGGAGTCAGGCCTCGGGGTGTGAGTGAAGCGGCCTGACTGGCTGTCGCGTTCACACACACATACACACACACGCACACACACCTGTCTACGATAAGAACCATCAGTCTGAGATTTCTGAGAGCCATCAAGACTTAACATGCAAATCAGACAGAGCTCTCTCTTCCACGGCCCTCAGACCCAGCAGCTGTGCGTCGGAATTAAGCGGGAGTTACAGACTCCATATCCACGCTTTGATGTCCATCACTAGCTCCTCAGTCCTCTTAAGATGATGTTCGTCATCTGGTTCTGGTTCCTATGTTTGGACTCTCAGATTAACGCACATCTCTCCTCTCAAATCATCACCACACTTCCTGTTCAGTATTTTTTGGGATCATTTAAACACATTCACTGCTCTTTAAGTTGTGTGAAAGTTTAACAATAGCTTGACCAATAGAAACGCTCCACAATGACCCCCAGAACTAAAATCTCTCCACATCTCCTGTAAAATCACCACTTTGGAGAGACGTGTTTTATTCTGGGACCATGATGATACACCGAGACACTGCCTGAAGGAAGTGAGGCACTCAGTTTGTGATTCAAATGCATACATCTTTTCCACATGAATAAAGTACATTACACCGACACGGCTATTGTATTTCAGTGTAATTACATGTTGGGTAATAAGTGGTCTATTATTCAGATGGAAATGATGTGCGCATTTAAATCAATTAAATCCAGCTCTGTACATTTGTGCAGTGCACGTCCAGAGAATCCAGAACACCAAGAGTAAATAACTAAATAAATATACAAACTCTGCCAGAGAGAGAGAGAGAGACAGAGAAAGAGAGAGAGAGAGAGAGAGAGAGAGAGAAAGAGAAAGAGAGAGAGAGAAAGAAAAAGAGAGAGAAAGAGAAAGAGAAAGAAAGAGAGTTGTACAGTAAATTAAAACGTATACTCAGTGAAGTCTGAAAGAGAAAGAAAGGGGAGGGGGGTCTGTGAAAGAAAAACTTCCAGAGTGAAAGTGAGAGAGAGAGAGAGAGAGAGAGAGAGAGAGAGAGAGAGAGAGAGAGAGAGAGAGAGAGAGAGAGAGAGACTTCAAAAGAATAAAACAGAGGGAGTAAATGAAAGAATGAATGAACTGAAAAAGTGAGAGAAAAGAAAGAGACTTATGCACGAACACAAACACACACACACACACTCACATCATTAACGCAGCTCATAAATAAAGCTGCCGATGAGGCGCGCGCGCTGCAGCGTGTCTGGAAGCGCCGGAGCGCGAGCGACTCCGCGCACGACAAAACACACACACACACACGTCTCGCTGTACTTGTGAGGACTCCCATAGACATCTGTCACTGTGAGGACCATTGTTCACAGGGGAAGCAAGACCCCTAGGACCACTACAAGTGCACGCGCACACTCAAATAGAGCGAGAGAGAGAGGGAAACTGGGAGAAGGAAAAGGTGTGTGAGAGGGAAAGAAAATAAGCAGGAGAAAGAGAGAGAAGGTGTGTGTGTGTGTGAGAGAGGGGTGTCCAATCACACACACTAACTAGAACTATATTGAGTGTGACAGGGGTCTCCTAACACACTGTAATAGGTGAAGGGAATCATATTTCAGATATTTCTGCAGCTTGCCAACTGACAGGGACCACCCCACTGCCACATGAAATCATCCCCATACCTGCTACAGCTTTAAGTGAGTCCAATAATTAACCACGCTCCGGAGAGGCCAGCCCCAGACCCCCTGCTTATAAACATCATTCATAATACACAGTAGGACCAGATGGGTCTGCAGCCTGGCTTTTTTTCTGAAAGACTTCTAGTTAAAAGCCTTCAGGGGGCTTTAAAAAACACATCTTAAGAGCAGTGCATGGCTGCTCTGAGCCGCAACACTAGGATAATCACAGAAATGATGGGGAATAAAACGACAACAGCAGCAGTGGACAGGCCGCTCCAAAAATAGTGGACCTGACTCAGCTGACCGTACGCCTGGTCTGTGTGGCATCTGCAGAACAAGGGTGGAGGAACTTCAAATGACATTTGGCAGATGCTCTCATCCAGTCCTGTCACATATGTAGGCAAATGCTCAGTGATGCTTTCTGGTGGCATGGCTTTCCTGCTGGAGCTGGGTATTGAACCCCGGTCTGCTGGGTCTAAACCAATACAGATGCTGGACTGTGGCTGGAAATCCAACAGTAACCAGATCAAGATCTCTACACTGAAGATCTCCCACTTAGGGCACGAGAAGAGCGGTTCGCCAGGCCTGCAAATCAGGAAGAGGACAGCCGGCGAAAAGACAGAGAAACCAGGAATACGGCTTGCTCAAATTCAGTGGTTCGGGCGTCCACAGCGGCACTGAGAGTGGGGTGATGTGAAACGCTCAGTTCTGGAGAAACTCACAGTGCTGTTCAGAGTGGAGGTGATAGCAACCAGACGTCCACCTCTAAGAGCTATGGAGTGGTTAGGAACAGAGTGTCTGATGCCTGAGACGTTGTTTGGTTGAAGTGGAGGGTTTGGGGAGGTAATTAAATGGTTGCATTTGTGCTGTAGATTTTGCGACTCCAGGTAACAACATTATAATCCATTGTTTTAATAAATAAAATCTCTGAATGGAACTTTGAGAAATTGGTGGAATTGCCCTTTAAGACGCTTGAGGGGCCAAAGACAGAACTGTCTATAAATTTGTTCACCAGGAGTTACAAAAAACTATATTACTACTAATAATCATAATAATAACAACAACAAAAACTTTTAAAATAAGTCCAAATAGATAACAACAAGCCATTGATGGAAATGAATTACTGAGAAACTGGTGGAACCCCAGTTCTGAAGAGGCACCTGAGGCAGACTGCGTGTTTGTGCCCGTACAGAGGCTGTAATAAGGCTGCTTACCCCTGATGAAGACCAGGTTCAGAAGTATTCCTAGAGAGATCATGGTCGAGGCTCCCGGGGCTCGGATGCTGATGCGGAGTTGGAGGAGACTTTAGGACAGCGGTCGACCCCCTGCGCACTGGCTACTACATGCATCCACAACTGGGCTAAGGACAGCTGGACACTGGAAGGGTCCAGGATCCCCACCTCCGCACAGACCCCCAGTCCTCGAAGTCAAACTTGCACGAGTGTCATCCGACGCTTTTCCGTGAGTAGTTAATACAAAGACATCTAATAGAAAATCACCAACAAACTCCCAAACGGTGACTGGAGCTCACAGGAGGCTGCCCGGCGATTTGCACAGAGGGCTGCAGGTGTAAAAAAAAATAAGAGGAATCAAAATCTGAGTTATGAAGATGTGGGAGCGCAAATAACGCGGAGGTGAAGCCGAGTACCGTGTCCTCGTGTCTTGCTCAACTCTCGCTCGTGCGTCTCCGCTCCTGCCGCTGCGCCTCAACTATAACGTGGAGCGTTTTGTTTTCTTCCCCCACCCACAGTCGGACAAGCCACGCCCCCTCGCTCTCCCTGTTGTAGGATTGGCTGATGGCAATTACTCCTCAACCAATAGCGGCTCGAGAACGCTATGCTTGGTCACAAGCCACACCCTTTGCGCGCTCTTATTGGCTAGTTCAGGCAGAGGTGGCTAAAGTAGCCTCAAATAAAAGTAGGCTACTGTTACTTGGGAAGAATAAGAATGACACAAGTAAAAGTAACACCCCCCACCAAAAATAAGTACTTCAGTACTCAGAGCCACTATCGACACGTGACTAAAGTCTCATGACTTAATAGGGAAGATTTAACACTGGATTTTAAAACATTTGTGTGTGCATTTGATGGCTTCCAGCCACAAAAACACTAGTGAGATCATGGATGTTATTGGATGGACCGCCAGAGCTAGGGACTTTTATGCCCCTCTGCCCAGTTCTCCACAAAAGGTGCCCCATGAAGTCGCTGATCTCACTAATATTGAGAATTGTCCACAAACGTTTGGGTGCAAAATGTGTGCCTACATTCACCGGAGGAATGTGTAGCTTCCTAATGGCCTTTCTCAGCTCAGTTAAAGGAACAATAGGTAATATTTTTACCTTAAAATTCCAGCTTGAAAATCATTGTGATGCGTCACTGCATTGTAGTACGGAGAAAAGGACCTCTGTCATTGCTACTCCAGGTTCAGCACTGCAGAAACTGCATTATGTAACTTCTGGAGGAGGGTACGAAACCAACCCCTCCCTCCACTTAATGTAAGGTCAGTGCTGTAAAAGTAAATTATACTCTGCCACTGTACTGTAGCCAGTGCTAGGGGGCTTTATAAAACCTTAGCTGATGCTTGGCATGGGGCATGGTGTTAAAAAAATAAATAAAATAAAAGTACTTTACAGGTACATTAGTGTCACTACAGTTAGAAAAGGGTAAATGTTCCTTTAAAGGTACAACAGCAGTAATAAAGTCCATTTGTGTTCCCTAAAGGTACATTCGATTCTCTTCAACAGAAGGAGAAGTAAATATTTGTAATCTTTCAGTACAGAACTGTGTAAAATAAAGGACATTATAAAAGTCCTGAAGATGAAACGGGGCATAGGAAATGAACACAGTTTAAAATTCATTCATTCATTCATTCATTCATTCATTATCTGTAACCCTTATCCAATTCAGGGTCGCGGTGGGTCCAGAGCCTACCTGGAATCATTGGGCACAAGGCGGGGATACACCCTGGAGGGGGCACCAGTCCTTCACAGGGCAACACACACACACACACACACACACACACACACATTCACTCACACAATCACACCTACGGACACTTTTGAGTCGCCAATCCACCTGCAACGTGTGTTTTTGGACTGTGGGAGGAAACCGGAGCACCCAGAGGAACCCCACGTGGACACGTGAACACACCAACTCCTCACAGACAGTCACCCGGAGCAGGAATCGAACCCACAACCTCCAGGCCCCTGGAGCTGTGTAACTGCGACACTACCTGCTGCGCCACCGAGCCGCCCACAGTTTAAAATGTACAATTATTATAGAATGTTATAGTTATGTTTCCTAAGGAAAGGTACTGAACATGTACCACCACAGTGACAATACTGAGAGTGTAGCTTATGTGTAGCTGCTCTGGAGCTTTTTATTTTATGCTTTTATATGGAAATATTACAAGCTGAATATTTGTGTCAATATTAACTAGTCCTAAGAGGTGTCCACAAACATTTGGACGTATGTAGGCCCTCAGTTGAGTGGTCACTAGGCTATTTGAGTTCATGTTGTGACAAGCCACGCCCACAAAACATTCTAGAATGGAGAAGTATTTAAAAAACATCAAATACCAGCCAATCATAAAGCAGGATTGTTTCTTAGGCCAATCAGAATGCTGGCCTTTGCGTAATGCGTCAGAGTCTCAAGCCCATGTTCATGACCCAGAAGATTATGTGGAGATTTTTAGGGAATCCCAATGGTACTAGCATTTGTCAGGGGGCATAGGGCACCTCTTTGACCTGATTAATTGTTATTATTTACGACTCATGGCCATTTCTTAAGAACTGAGCATTTCAAACCAAACCACTTTCAACAGCAGGGTTCACATTTAATCATTTTACCAATCAGAGGTTTGTGCCAAACTGGGTGAGGGTCACTTTTAGGACACTAAATCGAAAAAGGAAATATAGGAATTGCTCCTTGATAGGAGCAAATGTTTGAGCTGATGTCCACAATGCAAATATAACCATTTTAGTTCTGCCCCAAAACACAGTGAATCCACATGTCTTTCAGCATTATTATAAAGTAATAATAATAATAATAATAATAATAATGGTAAAATGGCTACTAATTGATGATGCAAACCTCTGAAAAATGTCTTTAATACAGGAGGTCCTTGGGTTACGTCAGTCCCGTGTTACAATGTTTTGTGGTTACGACACATCTCCCATTTACTGTATAAAGCCTTAAGTGGTTTTGGGTTGTAAACGTCGTAACGCGAACTTCATGTTTGGTGTGCGTGGCGGAAGAATACACGGTTACGCGGCTCGGGACCGAGGAGGATAGGTGTTAGGATAGGATAAGTGCTTACAGTATGTTATTTACGTACAGTATGTACGTATGTTCCGACTTACACCGAAAATCGGTTTACGACGCGACGTAGGAACGGATCAACGTCGTAAGTCGAGGACCCCCTGTAGTTCTTTGATCCACAGATAGAGGGATCTATGTTGGAAAACTAGTTGAAGTTATTTGAAACTCTAGGACTCTTTGCTGGGAATGTAAGAGCAAAAGACAATACACATTCCTCTAAAAGCTTTGATTTTAAAAGTGATTTAAGTGTCCCCAAACAACGAATCTGATTTGACTCAGCGTAGTAATGCGATGTTTCTATTAAAACACGATTAAACCTTATGAGGAAGGAAAAGTTGCACTGACACAGTAAGTCCATAATTGTTTTTCAATGGCACGACTGCTACATAAAGGCAGATTATGGTGTAATTTGAGCAACACTGGGGAGCCTAAGTTGACTCGACAGAAGAGGGCAAAGTGGGTAACTCAAAAACAATGTGTTTCTCCATTCAGCAAAGCAAAACAAACCTGTCAAATCTGTGCAGGGTCCAAATACGTTTTCTAACAGCGTCGATCAAAAAAATGCTTTTAGCATCCCAAAAAACAGCGAATCAGTCTAGACCCAGAGGAGCAATAAGCCCAAGTTTCCATTAAAACGTGATTGAATGTTATGAGGGAGAAATACTGCTGTGTGGTGGTTCAGTAAGTGATGAGAATTGAAGGCTCAGTGGATTTGGGGGCTCTCCAGGGACCACCCTCTTTTCTGTTGAGGAGCAGAATATTGGCTTGATACTGTGTCACGGTACACAGTCAGCTGTGTGAGCAATGACCTATGTGGCCAACGAGACAAGACAAGCATGAAAATGCTTCTTTTTGCTACTTCAGAAAAACAAAACCTCTGGCTGCAGCATATGGGCCCATAATTATTCATCCTTTCTGAGAAGGAGTGCAGTAGTAATGAGGGTTCACAGTGCATTTGGTTTCTGTTTGTTTACACGGAGCTCTACATGAGGAAAATCCACCTCAGGGACAAGTGTGGAAAGCTGGACTATGGTTGTGGGTTGAAATATTAGAGTCCAAAGTTTAGCTGACAGCAAACAAAAATGATGATCTGGCCTACTTATGGTCCAAAGTCTTAAAGGGAAACTCCACTGATAGCTCGACATTTCTGAACAGTTCAAATATTAACATGTAATAAACGTCGGTCTGTGTGTTTTCACGGAAAAGGTTCTGAGTCATTTTTTAACATGGTCACCATTACGTTTAAAAACTAAGACGACACTGGTCTTTTTGGATTTGGAAATTAGAAATCTGAAGAAACAAACACTACACTGTTCAGCCATGTGGATGTTATCCTTTGTTCGGAGCTAACAAGTAGGGCTTTTACGTTAACACACTAACACAGATATACATTACACTGATTGCCAGAAGGCAACAGTCTGGTCATCTGTGCAAGTGTGAGAGTAAGTGGGTTTATAGTGGGGAGGCGGGGGGTCTACGCTGGTGGGATAATGCAGCCTCCATTCATTCACTAGTGCCATTCCACTAATCAAGGCAAGTGCCATTGTAAGCCTCTCTCCTATGAGGCTTCTGCTCTGGAGCTATTTCTGAGAGTGCCATCTGGCTGTGCATTATGGGCACTGGAGACGCAAACACACACCCAACACCCATCGGATTATACCTCAAATTGTGATTTAGCAACTATTATTTTATTTCCCTCACAGCTTTACTGATGTTGAAATAATAGTGCAATACAGTTTCAAAACTGTAGACGCTTTACAGAACACTGCCAAAGTCTAATTTAACCGAATGAGGAAGTGCCTTGTATTTTGATTGGCGCTCTTTCTTTAATTTCATTTCAGAAGTTACCCAGTGAAACACACACACAACAGGTCTTTCATCTCATAGAAGAACCATTCAACTGGCAAAGAACCATTGGTGTCTTCACGAATTCCTGAAGAACAAGGTTTATTTAATCTCCCTTAACAGTAAGTCTTTGCACAAAGAAAATAAGAAAGACGTTAAATGAGTAATACATACCTTTATATAATTTGACCATGAGAGTGTATTGGATTAGATGGATGGTTGTTTGTATTCTGACAAGCTGCATGTTTGTGGTCACAGCAATGGATAATCAAATAATGTGAAGGGTCCCTCTGCACACCAGAGGCAGTTTCAAGTGTGCAGTACAGCTCCAAATGGAGGGTACACCCTAACCTTAACCATTCATTTCAGACACACAGGCCTCCCACTGGCTAGTCTCTGGTCTGCAGGCATATGTATCTGTGGTGTGGGTGAATTAATCAGCAAAAAGCTTGACACTCTGATAAGGAAATGTGTTTGATGGAAATGTGATTACTAATGGTGATGGTTATGAACACCTACATATCCTCGAACCAGAGGAACACTCACTCACACAGTGATTACGGAAAGGAACGCACCCACACACGGTCTTAAGGTCATCACGGCTAATGCCAAATGTTGGCAAATGGGGTATAAAGTGGAGTTCTATACACTGTCAGGGAAAAACAGGTACATTATTGTTCACTAAAGGTACCAACCACGTAAATATCCCTTTAAATGTATACCCTTGCTTTTAGAATACAGTTGTGTTCCCCAAATATGCATCGTCTTCTCTTCCCTGGAATGAAAATGAATATTTGTAAGCATTTATAATTGTTTTAAACAGAAAAAACAACATAGTCCTGGAGTCGAAATGAGATGCGGAAATCAATGCAACATAAACATCTACATTTAATATAGGATATGGTACCAATTATGTTCCCCAACTTAATTTACTGAAGATGTAGCCTCGAGGGCACCACCACAGTGACAGCTTTTTTTTTTCAGAGAGTGTAGAATACATTTGGGATGAGTTGGAATGCGAATGAACACTTACAACAATGTTCCACCACCGGTAAGACCCCAACCAAATGAATTTCTTTAGCAAATTAGGGGCGAACTCCTTTTGAAAACCTTGACTAAAGAATAAATGAAGGATAGTCCTTGGTCTACAAACAATTAGACATAAAATGTATATACCTTACTTTTCTTACAGTCTCAAACGAACGCTCAGACGGAGAGGTTTTGTGTATGCTAGTGCTCTGCTTTCTCTCCAGACCATCAGAACGTCTTTATTTCTCTCAGGACTCCGAGATCATGATGTACTTTATCAGGCTCACAAGGCCAGCGCTCGACGAGGCCTCTCTCCTGCTGCAATATTCCAGTTACATTTCTTTTGGAGAAAGTCCAGAATGGTGCCACAGGGAGACAACATCTCTGCAAATTTTTACTTCTGGCTCACAGGAGAATAGCAGAACGTCTATGTGTTTTATAAGCACTTTTACAGACAGGCTGTCCATTGCACTGTCATCAATTATTCTCTGAAAAGCAAAGTAGCAAAGGACTAATACAGGCATCCACCACTCAAAGAAAGAAAAAAAGAAAAAGAAAAGATTAAAGGACTGATTATATGCAACATTACGGCCATTCGCCGCAACTTTTTGGACCCTCTTTTACCAACTTTTTATTACTTTTCAACGGAGTGACACTGAATGTTTACAATGGCGATAAATAAAGAGTTCCAGACAGAAGATTTTAAATCAAAGATCAGAAGACACATCTCCACTGTGAAGAGAGAATGACTGCAGTGCTGCTCTCCCTAATGGACCGTGTTCATGTCTCCCAGTCTGCTCTCAGTTTATTGATGCTGTCCTTGTCGACACAAACACTGAATAATAATTAAAAGCAGCAAAAAGGGAGCATTTTTTTGTCATTAATAATGGCTTTAAATACAACTGAACTTCCACCCTCCTCATCACCCCTCTCTCCTTTCTTTCTTCCACTTCTATCTTTCCTGGACTCCATCAAGCAGCGATGCGATTATTATTTTAACCATCTCCGCAGCCTTCACCCTTTTTCCATCTGTTTCAGCAGCTTTCGTTTCATCCCCATCTCTGCCTCACTCACTCTCTCTACCAACCAATGACTCTGCTTTTAACCATCTCCCCATCCCTTACTCTTTTTCCATCTGTTTCAGCAGCTTTCTTTCACCCCCCCACCCCTCTCAGTCCATCATTGTTTTACGATGGCCCTGACCTTTTTCAGAAGCACTCCACTATCAGCCTCTTATCTTGCTTTCGTAGCTCAGCGAAGCGGTCATTCATGAGGTCACTTCATAGAAGTGGACATTAGAGATAATGTACTTCCAGTGACTCAGGTGTCTACGCACACACACATTCACACACATACTGAGGTTTGTTTTAATACCTTGCAAGGACATGGTTCACAGGTCTAAATTTAACATTACTAACACCTGCTGCTGACAATACAAGGGACCTAAAGAGATTTTTACATTCACAGACTTTAGTTTGTATGTTGCTTTATATACATTGTTTTTTCCCCGTTCACCCTGTGCTTCAATGGTCAGGGCCCCCAAAGGACCACCGCAGAGCAGGTATGGTTTGGGTGGTAGATCATTCTCAACGCTGCAGTGACACTGATGTTGTGGTTGTGTTTAATGTGTGTTGGGCTTGTTAGAATGGATCAGAAACAGCAGTGCTGCTAGAGCTTTTGTACCCATCAGTGTCACTGCTGGACTGAGAATAGTCCATCAACCAAAAATATCAACTACCAAAGTAATGACAGCTCTGTGGATGTCCTGACCATTGAGCAACAGATATTTGATAACAGAAGAATTACAAAACGCACAGTCAGTGGACAGTGACGGCAGAAACAAACAGGTTGTAACAATGTTATAGCTGGAGAAAAACCTGTGAAAAACATCTTGGTACATTCATTTACACTGGATATTTTGGTTAACATTTATTAAACATTAAACTACATTTTCACTCTTTTTCCTAAAAGCACTTTACCAACACAGGATCATTTAGGTTAGATGGATTTTTAGTAGATTTCAGGATGTGTACAGCAGTGTGTAAATGCTAATCAAACAGAATATACATGCGCTGGTTTAGAATATCATGAAAACATGAAAAAGTTTATTTATTTCAGGAATTCCGTTGTGAAAACTTGTGAAACTTGTATTTTATACTCATTCATTAAACACAGACTGATATATTTCAAGTGTTTATTTCTTTTAGTTTGATGACTATAACTGACAACTGACAACTAATGAAAACCAAAAATTGTATCTCAGAAAATTACAATATTACTTAAGACCAATGCAAAAAAAGGATTTTTAGGAATGCTAGCCAAAAAGTATTAGCATGTATAGCACTCATTACTTAGTTGGGGCTTCTTTTGCCTGATTTACTGCAGCAATTATTGTATGCAGGTTCCAAGTCCAGTTGGAAATTAAAATCTGCATCTCCATAAAGTTGGTCCGCAGCAGGAAGCATGAAGTGCTCTAAAACTTCCTGGTAGATGGCTGCTTTGACCTTGGACCTCAGAAAAAACAGTGGAGCAACACCAGCAGATGACATGGCACCCCAAACCATCACTGACTGTGGAAACTTTATAACTGGACCTCAAGCAACGTGGATTCTGTTCCTCTCCTCTCTTCCTCCAGACTCTGGGATCTTAATTTCCAAAGGAAATGCAAATTTACTTTCATCAGAGAACATAACTTTGGACCACTCAGCAGCAATGCAGTCCTCTTTGAAAGCGAGACGCTTCTGATGCTGTGTCTTGTTCAAGAGTGGCTCGACACAAGGAACGCGACAGCTGAAACCTGTGTCTTGCATACGTCTGTGCATGGTTCTTGAAGCAGTGACTCCAGTTGCAGTCCAGTCTTTGTGAATCTCCCCCACATTTTTGAATGTTTTTTTTTCCCACAATCCTCTTCATGGTGCAGTTATCCCTATCGCTTGTGCACTTTTTTTCTACCACATCTTTTCCTTCCCTTCGCCTCTCTATTAATGTGCTTGGACACAGAGCTCTGTGAACAGCCAGCCTCTTTAGCAATGACCTTTTGTGTCTTGCCCTGCTTGTTTATGGTGTCAATGGTGGTCTTTTGGACAACTGTCAAGTCAGCAGTCTTCCCCATGATTGTGTAGCCTACAGAACTAGACTGAGAGACCATTTAAAGGTGTTTTGCAGATGTTTTAAGTTAATGAGCTGATTAGAGTGTGGCACTAGGTGTCTTCAATATTCTAATATTCTGAGATGCTGAATTTGGACTTTCCATTAGTTGTCAGTTATAATCATCAAATTAAAAGAAATAAACACTTGAAATATATCAGTCTGTGTGTAATGAATGAGTATAATATACAAGTTTCACTTTTTGAATGGAATTACTGAAATAAAACAACTTTTTCATGATATTCTAATTTTATGACCAGCGCATGTATATTCTGTTTGATTAGTCCTAGCTTAGTCTTTAGTCCTGTGTTTGTTAACTTTAGTTCAGTCTTGTTTGTAAAGTCCTGTTTGTCTGTTTCAGGGTTTTGTGTTTCTTGTTTTAGTTTGTTTGTCTTTCTATTTCCTATCAGTTTTGTTTAGTTTAGTTTATTCTAATTTTATGACCAGCACCTGTACACAAAAAGGTACACAAAAAGACCAGAGCGATACAAAGGTGTATAAACAGACCAAACTAGACAGGTTCAGAAAGGTAATGTCCACCCAAGAAACACTGAAACAAGGGGGCTTAAAGAGCACAGACAAGGAATGCGATTAGATATAAGACAAACCAATTGAACGAGGGTCAAAAAAGGCTAAGTGAATGTAATAATCAATAAAAATAAAAAAGTACTTATATTTTTATAATACCTTTTATATAATATATAATCAGTTAAGTATTTTTAAAAGATACAAAGAAATAGAAACTCCCAACAACCATGCTATGATGAGAAACTTGCACCTTTCAAATTAACAGTACTTCAAGCTTTTATCTTGAAGAAGCAGCTAAGAAATCCACCCCTTTCCTCAAATCTGAAAAAATCCAATCCTTCCACTGTGAGAAGACAATTAGTCTACTACACAAGCTACTTGTGGTTTCAGAACAATGAACTGATCACGGCAGAGCCCATACAACAACAACACCGATCTTTTCTTGGATTGTGAGAGGCAAAAAATGCAACCAACTTCTGAAACGTATACATTTTCAAGGTGTGCAGTGAGGTTGCTGCAGATTTCGTTGATAAAAAGAAGTCAGGTTTTCTGAAGAGAATGGATGCTGTAGAGAATAATCAACACAAAATACTTACTTTTTTCTGTGCAAGTTTTTGCTAATATTGCACTTCATGGTCACTTGTCTCAAAATTGTATAAATAAGGGGTGGGCTCTGGCATTTGCTTACTGTATGTCTTTAAATGTACAAAACAAAATGAGTACACACAGACAGATCTGCGTCAGCACAATCATCCAGCTTTCAGAGCATGCCACAGAGATGTGGACGTCCATAGCAGATGAAAACGTCCGTAGGTGGAAAGATTGTTTTTTAGCTATGACAAGAAACAGAGACACAGAGAGAGAGAGAGAGAGAGAGAGAGAGAGAGAGAGAAAAAGAGAGAGAGAGAGAGACCCCCACTTGCTATCACCACAAATGCACACGCAGGCACACACACACACACACACACACACACACAATTTCTCAATCCCTCTTGTGCTGTATGCTTGTTAGTTCCACTCGAAATGGCAAATGACAAACAATCAGAGGCAGTGGAGCAGTGGCTTACCAGCCCACAGAACCAGCACAAACAAAACAAACAAGGCAATTACTGCAATTCACACTACAGTACACACACACACACACACACACACACACACACACACACACACACACACATCTCCATGTTTAAGCACATACTTGTTCATAATAAAGCAAAATTCCATATCTAAAGAGTATAATGCACTTAAAAGCTCTTTTCCATGAGCTGTAGATAACACACTATAACCTCTTATAATGAGTAAATTCAGCTGTTTTTAGGTGCACTCATTGCTAATTGTGGACACAAATCATCCACTGTACATACACAAGTTGTATAAACTTCACTAAAACAAATTAAATAAAATAAGACACTCTGGAAAAGCTGCACATAAGTTTAAGGTCACCATGTTTAATCACTGAGCTTTGGAGCAGTGGAACTGTGTTGCTGGAGCTAAAGTTCTCATGGTTGTTCCTTTATTTAAAGTAAGTAAGTTGTTCAAAAACAACACAACTCACGCTTGTCTTCTTTACTGTCTTGCTTTCTCTGAATTTTTTATAATATATGGTTAAAGTCACATTCATTCAGACAGGCAGTCTCTTTCAGAGCGCTATAAATGCTACATTAGCACAGCTGCTAACTCCAGCTGGTGTAACTAGGCCTACATAAATATAAAGCAAATAAAAAGTGTGTATAATCTTCATTATCATCTACATGTGTGATTATAGCGCTGACATGAAGAGAAAAGATAGGTATGGCTGTGTAAATGGCAGATTTTTCTTAGTTTTTGTTGTGTGTTTTTGTTTTATCGGTGTTCTGTGAGGCTCTGATAACCTGAGGCTAAAAGGGGAAGTTGGCAGATGTGGTTAGTTTACTGTCTCTGTGACTGCTCATTCTGCCCAGGAGCCAAACACACACACACGCGCACACACTGCGTTTACTTACACAAGAACATCAAACCCATATTTTGTTCCACACACACAGCCATATTGCTCATTAATGCTTTATTGTACACCTACAACTAAATCACCTGTGTAGAGTAAGTTCAGTGTAAACAGTGCTATGGAATAGGAGCAATATGTAGCAAATGTGTTTTGATTTAACACAAATTTTATGATATGAAATGAGCTACTCGGAGAGAGAATGAGAGAGAGAAAAAAAAGGGGTGGGGTGGGGGTTGAGGAAAAACAAACAAACCCCTTTGAGCAACTTTCTAGTACCAATATTGACCAGCACGCTTCAGAAAACACGGACAGCCAACTTGGCCACGGTGACAACAGCACAAAGCTCCATCGACACATGTTATCAGCAAAACTAAATTAGCAACGTCTGTGCACCTGATTGCTAATGTTCATAACATGTAGCAGCTCGCCATAGACACAACACAAGCCCTGCTGTACACAAGCAAACACACAGGCAACAGGAATTTAACAACATGCTTACAGTAATATTCAGAATTATCCAAACACATGTCTACACAACATAGTCATATAAAACACTCATCTACAGTTATATACACAACTTTCTGCTTCATAGTCCATTCTAACAACTCCACGTACCGTATCGTTATGGTATTACTGGTATTGTTAATATGGTAGTGCATCTCTTGCTCTGAATACCTTGTTAGCCCCTTTTCACACTGCTCTTTAGTGGTTGAAAACCCTAGATGACCACCAGAGAGATGTGTTAAATGTTTCCTAGCAGTGTAGTGACACTGATGCTGTGGTGACGTGTTAGTGTGTGTTTCGCTAGCATGAGAGGATCAGGCACAGCAGTGCTCCTGGATTTTTTAAGCACAGTACTACTCAGTCATACACAGTTATATACACAACTACATTTTAATATAGTTATAATATACACAATACAATATATAATTTCTAATAATGTGTGCATCCAGTGATTCTGGAAAGGCTCCGGCCAATTGAGAGTCTGAAATGTATGATGTGGTTACAATTAATTAATGTGCATGTATAGAATTTTGTACATGACTTTGTGTATATGACCATAAATAGATCAGCCATAAGATTACAATACCCCCTATTATTTTTATATTTATTTTCCACTTCATACACAAAACTACACATTTAATAATTTAAAAAACAACTACCTAACTACCCTCTTACACTCATATACACAACTAATAATCTTCATAGCTCCTCGAGCCATCAACGAGAAACTTACATGTTTGAGGGGTGGGGACATTATTTCAAACTGATGCACTACTGATGAACTACTACTACTCTGCCCCTACTCTTAACTTAACTTATCCTTCACTCTTACCTTGTCTTCACCTTAAAATATAATTATTTATTGACCTATTACATGGAGTACAAGCCCCACAACGTGTGTGAAACCTGGCATACACACCCGCAAATACACAGGAACACCGTCCACAGTGCATGTTGAATAAGCAATAAAATATCTTCAAGCAAATAGAAGATAAGTAAATTTACATTTAATATAGAGCACCAGGCTTCATGACAAAAAAAATCAATGCAAGTTAAACAATATGAGATCTCCTGTGTTCTACTGAGGCTGTATTTCCTGACTTCTAGTAAGTGAGTTGTGACATTTATCATAAGACATTATCTACTATTTGATCGCTTGTGTAACAATCTTTGCTTTTGAAACAGACAGCTCCAGATTTGTTCAGTCAGATTCAAACCTGTTGCAAAAGACACAGTACACACACATACACTATCTGTCCAAATGTGTGGACACTTTCTTATTAAACATTTAGTATCAAACCAAGGGTTTTAACAAGTAGTTTGTCCCAATTTGTTGTAGTAATGTATACAATACTGGAACATTCCTGTTAGTGTTTGATTGCACGGGAGGCTTTTACATCTTTACACCCCAAATGTCATGGTATCCAAGTAGAGATTTCCCATTGGTTTGGAGCTACATTGTAATGAAGAAGTGACAGGGAAATCAAATTGCATGTTGATTTCCAATGGGTAGGATCAATGTCTTGAGATAAAAAAATCATTCAAAGCTTCCTTTAGCCTAGATGTACCATTGATGGTAAATAGAAGGTTTGTAGGCTGGTTATAATTAGTCAATTCAGCTAATTTAAAATGCAGTAGTCACAGACTTAGAGGTTCAGCAGCACACACAGCTTGTAGAATCTCCATAGAAAAGCACAGATTGATAGAACGGGAGACTGTGGAACATCTGTACATTATCCAAGAATGGGCTAGAAAAGTATAAAGCCCACAGCATTTGTTATCTTAAATTGTGGGGACATTTTATCAACCCCATTCACTAGCCTATCTCTTACCTTTGGTTTCTATGGCTGAACAGCTGCATCCAAGCCTTACAGCAAGAAAATGTCGGATACAGTGGTGTAAAGCATGCCGCCATTGGACTCTAGAGCAGTGGAGATGTGTTCTCTGGAGTGACAAATCACGCTTCTCCATCTGGCAATCCAATGGATGAGTCTGGGTTTGGCTTTTTCCAGGAGAACATAAAGACTTTGATGAACAAGTTTGGTGTGGAAGAACTTGACTGACCTACACTGAGCCCTGACCACAAACCGATAGAACTTCTTTGGGATGAATTAGAGCAGACACTGTAACACATACATGTTTGTTTTCATGCATTGAGCCTTTACAATAAGCTCCATTTATTTTGTAAAGCCCTTTACCTTATCAGTATAGCAGTATAACTATATCATTATCAGTATCACTATAACCCTACCTTGCCTTAGCTTTAATTTAAAACATGTTTTCACCTTCATTTTTAATGATTCTCTCCCTTATCTCTCTCTCTCTCTCTCTCTCTCTCTCACACACACACACACACACACACACACACACACACACACACGACCTACAACACAGTGGATATATCTGCACCACAGTTGCTGAAGCTTTGGCACGATAGTGTCTTCTTTTATTCCAAATCAGGTTTATTGGCTAATGCTAATGACTGTATTTTCAATCAGTGCACATCAAAATTTAGATGCAGCTCAGGCCGACGCAGGTCCATAACAGAGAAGCCGAGGGGGAACGGCTGAGTGGAAAGTGAGAGAGAAAGAGACGTCTCTGGTGGTTCCAGCTGCAGGAAGCCCCAGAGCTACGTACATAAGCAGCCTGGCACACTCTGCTAGCTGGACACTTAGCTTTTATTGTCGCGCTGAGCAGCTTCAAGCAGGGAACGCTCAGTTTCTATGCGCAGGCAATTAAAATGCTGTGTCGTCCCCCCTCCCCTTCTCCCTGCAGATATCATTTTAGTAGCTCATGAAACAATTAATGAATAACTGGATGGAAGTGTGCATGAGCCTGCCTGTGCTAGAACAATAGAAATGATTGAAATAATTGGGGGCTTAAAACTTACAAAGCTTTTAAATCTATGTTACTAAGGTATAACCAGTAAAGTGAGAAAGAAATCTGAGCTGTGTTTGGACTGGTTCCCAATCTGCAACATGATTATTATTCAAGCTAAAGGGTCAATGACAATAACATGAGTGAAAGGTTTATAATTTAACAAATAAATAACACTACACAAATCTCGGCCTACAATAGAGTTCTAAAAGGGAGCAATTCTGAACTCAGCTTTGGTGTTCCTAGGTCATTGATTTGTACATTAAGCCACATTAAGCTGGGCTTACTAAAGCAATGAGCCCCGGAAGACTGTGTTGTATTTAAGCACTGTTAAGAGGTCGAGTTAAACATAATGTAAACTTAATGTATTAGAAAATATTTAGCCCAATAATTATATATCAATTAATGTGGCTCCCTAACAAACGAGTATATTTCCAAGATATAATGAAATACAGCACACTTCATTTAGATTTAGAGTTTTCTTTTCCAAGCACACACTGAAATGTCAACACCCACAAATTTTGGGCCTGAATGGTCAAATATGGCACTCAGTGGCGCAGCAGGTAGTGTCGCAGTCACACAGCTCCAGGAACCTGGAGGTTTTGGGTTCGAGTCCCGCTCCGGGTGACTGTCTGTGAGGAGTGTGGTGTGTTCTCCCTGTGTCTGTGTGGGTTTCCTCCGGGTGACTGTCTGTGAGGAGTGTGGTGTGTTCTCCCTGTGTCTGCGTGGGTTTCCTCTCACAGTCCAAAAACACATTTTGGTAGGTGGATTGGCGACTCAAAAGTGTGAGTGTGTGTGTTGCCCTGTCAAGGACTGGCGCCCCCTCCAGGGTGTATTCCTGCCTTGCGTCCAATGATTCCAAGTAGGCTCTGGACTCACCGCGACCTGGAACTGGATAAGCAGTTACAGACAATGAATGAATGTTTTGTGCAGTTTATTTTTCAACTGGGGCGTGAACCTGAAATGTTAACGTTTACATATTACAATACATTCTATACAAAAATACAACATAATTTTCCATGTCCATGTCATGGACCACTTAACATTTCACATCATCCTCAATGAAGAGATAAACGTAGTTCACCTCTGCACTAACATTAGCAAACATCCTGAGGTTACTACTAAGACACAGATTCGGGGTCAATCTTCAGCGACCTTCACACAGCGGCTGAACACCACAGGCCCGTGAGTGCAGAGAGTGCATGTGAAGTTGTGTGGGAAAGCGCTGAAAAGTTGGCCGTCGGTGACACGGCTGAAGATATGAGCTTTGACGTGGGACAGATTGTGTGTTCCTACGGTGGGGCCCCAGGGCCAAAAAGGGGGACTGAGATCGTCCTCCTCCTCGGCTGAGGTGGAGCCTGTATGTGTGTGTGGGTGTGTGTATGTATGTATACATATGTGTGTGTGTAGTTCAGGGCTCACAGATGTGCGTATCAGCCAACCCCACGGCAACTGAACTCCTGTCACTATGCAGCTGACTCCTCACAGCAACAGGCCCAGCACTGGGATGATTTTAATACGGAGATGAGAGAAAGGTCATAAATTAATCAGTCAAAGATAGACAGGAGTTGCTGAATGAACAATATGCTTGCTAATATTCAGCACTATTTGGCCATGGCTTAATTATCCTCATGATTGCCTAATTATGAAAGCCTTCATGCTGTTTCTCCATCACTAACATTTCCATTACCGCTACATTATGTATAGTCTACCTGTCCACACCCAGTTCTGACCAGCTAATACGAGTCCAGGGAGTCGATAGCTGGAGCAGTCTGAAGCTGATATGATGCACAGCCCTATAGCCAAGGTCACTACATCAGCCCCACGCTTTAATACGCTTATCAGCAGGTTCGCTGTCTGCGTGTGATTGAGTGTTATGTATTTGGCTTAGTGACCTGCTCTGCATTAAGAGGCGTTGATGTGCATACAGTCCCTCATAAACAAACAGCACCTACACACTATACTCCATCATTTAACATGGACCAAGAATGAGAAAGGTGGAGAAAGAGATAGAGAAAGAGAAGGGCTATGTGAGTACTATAATGCCTTTACAATTATTTGATTAAATCAATTTAACAATAAACATACAAAAAAAAACTTTTTTTCTTGATAATCTAATTTAAAATAAGTACACAACCTCGATAGAGGACATATTTCTGCAGAATTTAACAGACACTTACTGTTAATTTACATAAAAAATGTTAAGTGGTTTTGCGTCGTAAACGTCATAACGTGAACTTCGTGTTTGGTGTGCACAGCGGAAGAATACACTGTTACGCGGCTCAGGACCGAGGAGGACGGCGTCACCCCAGTCGCATTGTAGGATAAGTGCTTACAGTATGTTATTTACGTACAATACGTACGTATGTTCCGACTTGCACCGAAAATCGGTTTACGACACGACGTAGGAATGGATCAACGTCGTAATTCGAGGACCCCCTGTATATGGAACTTCGGATACTGGAAGCCTGTGCTAGCATTTCTCCTGCGGTGTTGCTATCAGTGTGTGAAGAGTGGGAGAAGAGGGTTGCATTGACAATCCAACACAATGGGCAGATCTTTAAATACATTTTATAAGTGGTCAGAAACTTGTAAATAACTCATAAAAGAATAAAGTTACATTACAGCCAAGCACACCATTGTTTTTCTTGAGAAATTCCAAATAAGTTTGATGTGTCACATGACCCTCTCCCCATTGAAAAGAACAAAAGTTGGATCCAAAATGGCTGACTTCAAAATGGCCGCCATGGTCACCACCCATCTTGAAAAGTTTCCCCCCTCCCATATACTAATGTGCCACAAACAGGAAGTTAATATCACCAACCATTCCCATTTTATTAAGGTGTATCCATGTAAATGACCCACCCTGTATAATTTTTTCCCTTCATCCTTAGGTTTTTTTTTTACTGGACAGCGATTGTATCAGCTGTTTCCATTATTTAGCAGTGCTCGCTTATGTATCAATGGGATAAACCCTTTTTTCAACATAAGCAAAGTTTAATAGAAAATACAGCCTAAGAGACAAAAGAAATGCATCAGTGACCTATTTGTTTTTTAACAGCTGGAATCATCTCAGCTTTAAGGGATGTTTACAAATATTTAACATATCGTTCTTTATTGCAAAGGCTCAATTAATAGCTACTAGCTTTCGTTCATTATTAGCCAGATTAGCAGGCTTAATTAAGAGCATGTGGCACCATTATAACTTTTTTTAATTTGCTGTTTTTAGGAGAATTATTGTACTATAAAGTGATTCTGTGGTTCTGCAATAGTTTTAGAGTAATTTCACTTTAGCCTGACACATGCTGAGAATTAGTTATCATGTGAAACATTGCAAATGCAGTCCACGTTAGCTTGTTTGTTAGCATGTTTCCATGTCTCCAAAGATCCAGATATTATTTTAAAGGTTTTCCAAATATGAGAGAGATCACAAACAGAAGCTTGGTGACCATGTTTATGGAAACTAAAAAGAACCCAGCAGGCTAAGTGCAATCCTTTCGTTGCTTTTCATTCTCTCTCAATGTGAGAGGCCTGTGTGGAAGCAGGTCTGCTTAAAAGCATTTTAGATATCTCTTTTGCAAGAATGAGGGGCACACAATGGCGACGTTGCTGTTGCAGCAATCCACCGCACAGGAGACGTCTACAGCAGCCCTGCAGTTTTACACAAACGTTCTTTAATGAACTTCACTCCTTTTTTTTCTCCCCCCAGTGTCTTAATCAGGCAGAGTAGAGCCTATATGCTCCAGAACTTATTCGTTTAAAAAGCACAGCTAGATTCCTGGAGCTGAAACCACCTTTAGAGTATAAACACATTTACTCTTGTAGACAGTTCATTTTAGATTCCCCCAGAGCAGAGAGCTACTGTCTCACTCAATCAGCAGCCACTGAATCTACTGTGTACCAATAATTATAACACGACACAATCCTCATGTCGGGCTCTCTCGTACGGCGCTCATCTGAGCCCAGTTGGATTTAAATGAACATGTTAATCCAACGCTGTAGGTGTTAATCCAAACACCGTAGGTGTTAATCCAACGCTGAGGATTTTGCAGTGTAAATATTTCCGGTGAAATTTCATCAGCCCAGTCAATGCCATGTGTTCATAACCCACTTGAAAAAGGTTCACAATATGAGGAAGTGCTTAAAGAGCGCTCATCCTACAGCTTTCTCGTGTTTTACCCACGATGTCCACTCGTTATGTTTGTGTAGTTGTGTATATATATATATATATATATACCCAGAACAGCCACAGTTCGTTTTACATGACCATTTTCTAAAGTCTCACTTTATATTGGATCCTAGCAAAAGGTCATTGGTGCCATATGGCAGCACTAAGAGTATATCTTTGAAATGTTATCTCTGAATGTTAGATTTAAATAATAATAATAATAAAAATGAATAAAGCATTTAAACAACCAACCCCCAAGTGTTAAATTAACACCTACAGCACTGGATTAACATTAACACAGTTCAGCTGTTCATCCTGGCAGACTTTTTAAAAACACTTAAAGGTGTACGTTCAGCACTGGGGATTTGCTCATGAAGGTAAACAATGCAATTATAGCAGCTATAAAGTGGATTTCTTCAGGCTAGCGGCAGCTATGAGAAGCTGAGCAGCAGCCTGCCTCTTTCTTCATCTTCACGGGATCACTGCTTTGTTGTTGTTAAATCGCAGCGTGTACCTTTAATGATTTAGTCTACACCTAATTACTTGTTCTATAAGACATGCATTCTTATTTGAAGCGGGGACTGTAGCTCAGTGTGTTTGCTTCTCTCCTGCTATTCCTCTAATCATTACTGTGTTGACCTCCATTGCAATCAGCCTGATCAAGCGTGTCGTGCCACACTAAAAATCACACGGTCCTTCGCTGCAAGAGCCCCTTCCTACACGCTGCATGTACACTTTTATCTTGAATAATACATTTAAGGAGCCTTTTTTTTTTAACGAAAGAAAAATACATCTGTTAATGAATGGGACCCTTGAAGTGCAAGTAGC
Organism: Hoplias malabaricus; assembly: GCF_029633855.1. Classification (NCBI taxonomy): domain Eukaryota; kingdom Metazoa; phylum Chordata; class Actinopteri; order Characiformes; family Erythrinidae; genus Hoplias; species Hoplias malabaricus. The sequence continues at coordinate 19,345,468 of NC_089803.1, read as the reverse complement.
GGCGGTGAGTATGGAAAGCCACCGACACTTTCAAAAGAAAGTGCTGGCACCTAGTTAAACTGTATAAATTACAGCAAATGGAAGAGGACATTTTGTACCTGATGCTCACCAACTGGAACACCACCATGTCTGAATGGCCCCATATATACGCCAACCTAGACAAGCTATCCTACATTTCCTCCTCAGGTCTTTGTGCAGAATGTGATGCTGAATTGACAAAAGGGTCCACACCTCACTGTCCAGTGGCCTAGGACACCAACCAAGACTCGCTTTACTGAGACGAATAGAAAAATGCAGCATACCAAACGGCATCTACACAACTCTGCTACAGAGTTTCAGTTATTTCAGTTCTAGCCAAATGCGCTATTTAAAACATCATGAAGGAGAAGCAGACTTCATATTTAACCAAATATAACAAAGAATTCCCACCTAAAACATCAGTATTTGGTTCGTCACCCATATATGTCCATGTTTCCATCTTAAAAGCTGCATGCATTTTCGGCTTCTCATATCCCAGAAACATTTGCAGATGTTGAAGTTTAGGCTGAGTGGTCAGTCTGTTTGATTTTCTCAAAGACAAAAGCCTGTAATGTTTATCTTTGTGACCTTGTGCTCTACCTGATTTTTCACTGTTGTCAGAAGTGAAATCATGTACAAGATGGCTATTATTGCCATTGCACAACTTACTATGAAATTGTGCCTCTACATCTAACCCATCCATGGCAGTGAACGCACACACTCAGTAATCCACTAGGAGCAGTGGGCAGAAATCCCTGCAACCACAAAGCAATTGGATGTTAGGTGTGCTGTCAGGTCCAGGACTGAAAAACACTGATCTAACTGTGCACCAGACAAGACCAGTTTGCCTGATAGCCTACTGTGCTTAAATTTGTATTTATTTTACTTTTAACAGCACCACATTTGTTAAAATGCCACTGTCCTGTTATCAGTTTTACTGAGAATGATCCACCAAATAAACACCTGCTCAGAGGTGGTCCTTTGGTGGTGACTTTCCAATAATAGATGGGGTAAGGGTGCTTTTCTTGATGCTCCTGGATGTGTTTTTCTCCACCACAAGCTCATGAACACATACTCCCGAAGCTCAGTTAAATCAGATACTCTGAGAGTTAGGAAATCGTGGTTTAAAGTTCTCTCTGCTACAAACCTCATGGTGGGTTTGTTATTGAGCTGATCAGCTGAATCAGGTGTGCTATCGCATAAAAATGACTGTACTTGGCAGTGCAGGGGACACAGCCACTGAGCTTACAAAATCTGGAGTAGATGTGGTAGAATTCCCTCACAGCTGCAGAGCTCTACAAAGCTCAGTTGAAACATAGAAAGCTCCTGCAGCTTCTTTCACACTCACCGGGAGGGAGCTGACCAGCAGGTGACCCCTGGAGGTTAAATAAATGAAATCCACCCACTGTTCATCCTTCTCTCTGAAAGCAACGCAGCTGATAACTCACACATTGCAGTCAATGCACTCCACCTTCTGGTGGCCTGTAGAATTAGCACAGACAAGTTCAAACATGTTCTAGTACATTTATTTATTTCAATATGTATTTAAGCTTCTCTCGTTGTTATACAATATGTATTAGTTAATTCATGAAGTGGATTTTAAGCGAAAAAAATGCCTAATAATTTGGCAAAATCTTAGGTTGATATATATATATATAAACAATTTTAATTCAATTCAACATAAAAACCTCCATTTTCCAAACATGGATTGTGACATGCCTATAGCATAAATTATGTAACAATTTTCGTCAAACACTTGCCTTGAAGACAGTTTTTTCCAGTTTTCCATCAACAAAGAACCCCATTTTGGCTCAAGACATGCAGTTACTTTTACTGCAGATGTATAATTCCTGAGGTCTACATTTTACAACTGTAGCTATGAAAACAGCTTGTGTACATACTACTTTAGCAATGTTGGTAAATTAGCATTGTAATCAAAACCGTTAATTGAATGCTGCCCCCACCAGAAAGAGAATGGGAGTGGCTGAGGAAACGGGGCTGTTCTAGAAAGCAGGATTTCTCAGTTTAACCAGCGTAGGCCCAAAGTCAAGCCTGTCCAGCTAAAGAACAGCTTGGTCTTAGTTATCTGGTTAAACGGGAAACCCTGCTGTGTGGAACGGGGGACCTATGTGTGCTTTTATGTCCTTTACACCTTAATTTTCTACACAAAACATGGGAATTTATTTTTTAATTCATCCCAGAACTTACATTTACGTTTCGGCATAGCTGCTCGAGATGAGGGTAGGTACAGGAAAAGCCCTGACGTAAACAAGGACTACTGACGTGCAGACTGACCAATTAAATGTTTACAGAGAAGTTATCGACCAATAACAGTAGCTCTACAGTCAGACCGTCCAATCAGAAGATTTTAGGCTACTACACCACGCCCCCTTCTCACTCAAGTGAACCAATCGGAGTAGGGGAGGGCGGGACTAGTTTGTGAACGAAACGCTTCTCGAAGTTCTATGTAAGTTCTAGAAAAACAAAATCCCGGACGTTTGTGAAATTCCGCCCGGACATTTTTTTAAGTCTAAAAAAGAGGACATGTCCGGGTAAAAGAGGACGTCTGGTCACCGTACTGAATAATATGCTTAATTTATGCTGTAGTTGTATTCATTTTCCCCTCACACCCGACTTCTCCAAATTAAACCACACACTTACATACACTATTTAGGAAACGCAATTTTTATTTGTTACCCAACAGCCTCCATTCAAATTTTTCAACAGGCCTCACAGTGTCCACACCGGCCACACTCCAAACAGAGCCAAGAGAGAGAAAATGGATGAAGACGTGCCAATAACGAATTTAGTCAGCTCGACCTGACCAGTGAGAATGTGGTTCATTTGTTTTTCTGACGTGGATATGCTCATCCTTTAATATCGCATTTGATTCTGGTTCGGATGGAAGTGTAAACTAAGCAAACAAACAAACAAACAAACGCACCCATTATCATCCTTACGGAGCTGTATAATACACAAAAGCCTAGGATTGCCGAGAATCAGCCAATCAGACGCCGAGTCACACTCCGTGGTGATTAATTGACACCTCCTCTCTAAACTCTAGTATGGAAATGAAAAACCGGATTCACGTGCCGTTTACGCTAACTTGTAAGTGTAAGCATGAATAAAAAAGCAAACAAAATTATGTAATAATTCTGGAAAGCAGGGATATTATAGAATACAATTTAAATTTACAGTTTATCGCGTTATTAACACTGGTCACCATGAGCACACCTGTTGGTCCTGACCACGCCCACTGCACCTCAGGCAACGGCCGAATACTTTGACCAATCCCAGCACGGCAGAGTAGCTGGAGGAAAGCGGGAAGCTGTAGTAGAAGAGAAAACAAGCAGAAGTGGTAAAGAAGCACTAGAAGAGAAAGAGTTGCGGTGAAATGGAAGAGGACGTGCTAAAGGTGAACACAGAGCAGTTTGCTTACATTACAGTGACAACAGCCAGGTTAGGGGGCGTTTGTATATTTTGACCTCGCAATGTTCTCTGTGCTGTTCAGATATATGGGTGAGGTTCAAAAGTTCAAAAACTTTTTTTTTTCTTTGCCTATATTGGTTTCACAAGGGGAAGCGCGAAACTGGAGGCTGTACATATTTAACTCTAATCAGAAAGCCCGTTTACGTGTAAGAAAAACAAGCTCTGTAGATTTACATTTATCTGCTGATGTTTGTTTATGGGAAATACACATGGAAGCTTGTTATTCACACACACAGTTTGTTTTTATATATGAGAGAGAGATGCAAGATTACATTCTGACTATATAAATACATGCCTAGTAGTTTTATAATAAAGTAATTTTGATTATGAAGTGCTGAATTATATCATTTTAAAAATGTGTTTTATGGCCTTTCCAGGTTCTGAACCCAGAAAATCTGAGATCACTGCTGGAATGGCAGCGCAAAACGTCCATCACCTTAACACAGGTCAATGGCCAAAGGATATATGGTGGTCCTCCTCCGGGTATGTGTTTATAGGCAGTGGACTTTTACATTAGAAAGCTTCCACAGCCTTTTTCAATTAAAGCCCGAAGCCATTAGAAACGGATCGTGCCGAAGAGAACATAGTGCTTTTGAGAAGAATGGCATATGAATAGGGACTGAGAGGATTCACTGTACTTTTTCCTCCCACCTCTGTGACATTGTTGAGGCTTTTCTAACAGTGTTGGCCTGCCCACGAACCAAGAGCCGGTGTCAGAAAGTCGTCATTTATCAGCTTTTCTCTCTTACACTTCTTTCACATTTAGAGCTGCCATCTTAAAACCTGCCCGTAATTAGAACAGGCTTGGGGCCGCCGCTCCATTCATTAGACCATTAACTGTGCTAATTCGTTAGGAAATGGACAGTATGTCCTTTACATGCTTTTAAGTTTGTGAGATAACGTGTATAGGTTTAAGCAAACTGTGTATTGGTGTGATACAGATTTACAAAATGTTAAATTCTGCAATCTACTTATTTACCCAAGTAGGATCTCTGTACACCAAGGATTCTCATTCCAAGTGGACCCCACAGTATGCACAGCTAATTAAGAACACCTGATTCAACTCACTGAGAAATCAACAAGGTCCTCAAGGTGTGGGGCAAGTATGTAGGCTAGAGAGACCACAGGCTGCACCCAGAACCACATATTAATGTTATCAAAGTGCTCCTCAAATTTCTAGTTGGTTGAAGTTAAAATGGATGCACATTGGAGCAAAGATTATGCATTAAATTAGTTTTTTACCCACGTAGAACCATCAGATATCATACACTCGCATTAGTTAAATGGAGAAGACATTCTCCTGCAGAGTTCATGTGGTGGCTGAACAACTCAAACGTATCCAATTTACAAAACTACAAGCGACTGCTTTTTGCTTTTAAAATGACACAGCCCAGACACACTCAGAAATGTATGCCTTAGTACTTGCAAAAATCTCCTAAATGCAATATCTCAGTATAAATAGTACATCAAAATAGCGCCCCACCAGTAGTAATGCATCAAGCAATGGCCCAAATGTCTCTATGAATGAACCAGAATAATCCCTATGTAGTGCACTATATATAGGTCAAGAAATAATGTCTTATTGTTTTCTGAACAGAAAGTAATTCCTGTTCATCTATAAGATGTATAAATTGAAAATATACTGAATGTTTTGGTGGAAAGAAGTCAGTTACGTTACTGGTACAGTTCACTACGTAGAGGAGCCATTTGAGATTCACCTTTTGTAGACGTGCACTGTCTGAGTGTTTGTTGTGCCCTATATAAGATCCATTTGAGATTCAGCCCTAGACTGGTGAGGCTTGATCTTGATCAAGGTTCTTATTCAGGAAAGTTTGATAAATATGAGCCCTGGAGAGCTTCAGTTCTGCACAGTTTAGTGTTCTCTCTGCTCCAGCTCACCTGTAGCAGCTCATTACCTCAGCCTAATGATGAAGCTGAATCAGGTGTGTAGGATCAGACATTAAACTGTGCTTCCACACACTAGAGAAAAAAAAACCTAATGTGGAAACAAGAAGCCTGGCTGATTTCATTCGGCTCAAATAAACCCATTGAATAAAGCAGCGCAAAGTAAAAACGAATAGATTTGACTACAGGTTTATTTTTGGGTTTTGTAGCACCCTGTAAATTTGCAGTTTTATTATATCCTACATCATTAACAGTGTTTAAAGTGGGAGGAAATTTATCCCAATTACATGCAACAGCCTGTAAATTAGTAAGAGCCGTTAAACATAACTCAACATCCACATGCTTTAACATCACAAACACAGCCCTATTAAAAGAAGTGGACTTAATTTACTGAAAATAATCGCACAGTTGATGTAATTATCAGAAATGTTGCAGTTCATTCAGCCCTAGGTTTGATTCATCAGCTCCTACCTAAAACAACCAGTTTAAGTTTAGCCACTCATTGAGCACTTTGTAAATCGTGGGTTGCGTATCAACCAAACGTGCACAGTTCCCTCTTAATGGACACGTAGTCCACTAATTCAGCATAGAATCCAGAATTTCTCATAGGAAGTAGGAACCTTTTTGAGATTAAGACTCACCTTTGTGATATTCATTTATACTGAGTGGGTTTAGTTTCCAAAGCCTGCCTGTGTTGAGTTTACTTGGTGGTATTAGCCTTCACCTCAGCTCATCATTGTTTTGGCCTGTTGTTGACTATTTTTAGCTAATGCCATGAGCTTTGACACACAGCCCCAATTTTTCTTTTTTTTCTTTTCTGTGGTTTGGCACCTTCTGTCATGACTTCGGACAACATGCCCATTAACTAACCGTCTTTGTGTTTTTGTGATTGACACATCTGCAATTTGTGCACCAACTGTTCAGACCCTTTCACACACTGTTACCTGCATCTTGCCTATCATTGTTATCCAGGATTTATTCAGAGAAAAATACATGATCGTGTGCAGGAATGTCTCTGGAAATCTCTAATAGACGGGCTTGGAAGGCACTTGTTTTCTGGACACGAGCCTGGTTTTGGAGATATGAATGAATTGCCTTTAATGATGGTTTTCTGAATGTTCGTATGTGTGGAATAGTATTTGAATGTTGAATGAGATGCTGATTGTCCACTTGAGTAGTGCTGGTGACAGGCGGAGGCATTATTATTCTAAGCTTCGGCTTATGTTAAACTTCAGGTTACTATTTCATATTCCATGTTAAGATCAATATTTATCAATATAAAAATGGATCACTCATTTGTGCTCACGTGCGAGTATACACACACACACACACACACAGAGGACAGATTGTGAGAATTATCTTTGAGCTACAGACAGGAGTTAGGATGAAAACATGATGCTCTGCAATTTCTTCTTCATTTATTGCTTCCATTATTTTGGCAACAACATCTGTCCATATTTGTGGCAGGTAAACAGTTACTGATGGAGGGTACATTGCTTTTAAGATAAGGTTTTGGCCTAAATTTCTTTCTTTTCTTTTTTTTATCATTTAAAAGAATGAGAGGTGGGGCGGCACCGTGGTGCAGCAGGTAGTGTCGCAGTCACACAGCTCCAGGGACCTGAAGGTTATGGGTTCGATTCGCGTTCCGGGTGACTGTCTGTGAGGAGTGTGGTGTGTTCTCCCTGTGTCTGCGTGGGTTTCCTCCGAGTGACTGTCTGTGAGGAGTGTGGTGTGTTCTCCCTGTGTCCGCGTGGGTTTCCTCCGGGTGCTCCGGTTTCCTCCCACAGTCCAAAAACACACGTTGGTAGGTGGATTGGCGACTCAAAAGTGTCCGTAGGTGTGAGTGTGTGAGTGAATGTGTGTGTGTTGCCCTGTGAAGGACTGGCACCCCCTCCAGGGTGTATTCCCACCTTGCGCCCAATGATTCCAGGTAGGCTCTGGACCCATCGCGACCCTGAATTGGATAAGCGGTTACAGATGAATGAATGAATGAAGAATGAGACTTGTATTGTTGGGGGGTAGTTGTGGCCTTGGGGATAGAAAGGTGAGCTTGAAACCAGAGGGTCGCTGGTTCAATTCTCAGGACTGGGAGGAAGAAACCATCTACAGTTGAAGTTCCCTTGAGCAAGGCACCTAACCCCCAAACTACTCCAGAGGCAATGGTTGGGAGCCCACTGCTCTGGATGTACGAGTGTGTGTGCGCACACGTGTGTTCACAGTGAACATGTGAACACACGTTTGTGTGTTCGCTACCATGGATGGTTTACATGCAGAGAAGCAATTTCCCAAGAGGACCAATAAAGTTGATTCTTCTTCATTAAATATTGTTGAATAGTAAACAAAATGGCTATATTTATATTATAGACCTAGCAACTCTTGCATTAGTCAATAATATTTTGAACAATAAACCAAATGTAAAGCATCATTTTGCGTCAAATACCTACGTTGTCAGAAAAACGTTCACTGTGGTGGTACCCTCAAGGGAGTGTATTCATACCTTTATTTAGGGAACATAAATGTACCAATTATTTGACTGTAATTGTAGTCCTTTTTAAAGGTACTTTTACACTTTTTGTACATTTATTCTCTTCTCCTGAGTTACAATTTTCTTTATTCTGCTCTCCTTCTCTGTCTCTCCTCTGTTAGGCTGGAAGGGTCCAGCTCCAGGTCTTGGCTGTGAGGTGTTCATCAGTAAGATTCCAAGGAACGTTTATGAGGATCGTCTGATTCCGCTGTTCCAGCACGTGGCACCGCTGTATGAGTTTCGCCTAATGATGAACTTCAGTGGTCAGAACCGTGGCTTTGCCTATGCAAAGTATGGAGACGCTGAGAGTGCCACGGCAGCTATCCAGAACCTAGACCATTACCCTCTAATGGAGGGCGTCCGGCTGATGGTCAGGAAAAGCACGGAGAAAAGGCAGCTGTGTCTGGGAGAACTACCCTCAGGCCTGGGCCGCGACAAGCTCCTCGTGATGATGCGGCTGCTCTCGGATGAAGTCGAAGATGTCACTCTGAAGACCCTGGGACCCAAGGGGAAGGATGTCTACGCGGTGGTGACTTACTCCTCTCACTATGCCGCCTCCATGGCCAAGAAGGTGGTGGCTGAAGGTATGATGGGAACTGTAGGCAAAGGGAGAATGGGCCAAGGCTAGTCAAATTAAGAGGTTGTCCGCACATAGGCATAAACCATATAAGCAAGTGTACATCCAGCTAATATCATTATTCTAACAATATAATAATTCAGAATTGTTCCGTTTTCTGAATGTTCACGTTTTTTTAAGCTGGAGGAATGTCTTGGCTCATATTAATGAAATTAATAATTATAATCATTTCAAACTAGAACTGTACGAGTTTTAATCAAGGCCATGTAATGTTGCTACAACGTTCCATTAATGTTACTCTGAGAACATTAGCTCCTAATGTTTATAGACTCATTACATAATATTAGCAGAGTGTTCCCTGTTAGTTGGACAGTAAGTGCTAGCTGATGCTATATAAATCTTCGTTAGTTGTTAGCTACATTAGCATTTTAGCTTCAGTGCACAACTAAGGAAGTAAACACACAATTCAGACACCGAGCATTGGGATTAGAGGGATAATTGGCAAATGAATTATTTTCATAAAATATTTTATGAACTGAAGCAAGTGAGCAGAAGACTAATTTGAATTGATCTTTACTGAAGTTAGAAAATAAAGCAGATCCTTATTGTGTTCTTTGGTAGATGTGTGTATTTAAAAATGTAGGTCAATTTCTTTACTCCAGTGAGCAGTCACATTTAGTGGAAAAGGAGTTGTTTTGGAGGTTTGGAGTTACTGAGGTGTTAACAGATGGAAGAGGATTTCTTTCACGATCTCAGTCAAGTCACATAGCGCTCAGCTGTCAGAGATATGTGTTCAGAGATTATAGTGGAGCAGTTTGTGTGGTTTGCTAAGGGATTGTGGAGGATTTTCTGCCAGAGAGTATTGAACCCTTATCACATGATTCACTGAACACACTAAGCCTAGACAGAGCCTACAACTGCAGGTGAATCCGCATTAACATTATCGGTGTAATGTAGTTCCTCCAGGCTTAACTTTGAGTAAGCAGGCTTTCAGGGAAATTCCATCGATTTTTCCCAAATTTCTGCATGATTCAATCATTGATATAGAAGTCATTCAGCGTGGTGTGAAGAGAAATTGTAGAGAAACTTGCAGATAAGTTTTGAATCAGGTGATATTTCACATCCAGTCATGTCACTTTCCCTCCAAGGAGAATTTTGGGGGGCCTTTTGGAATCCACACATGCTTTAAACACGGCCTGGAACAAATGTAAAATAACGTTTCTATTCAATCTGGAGGTTTTTTTTTTTTTTAAAGTTTGACAAATTATCCTCACTCTGTACGAACGCCTCAGACATCTGGTACAATTTTGACAGCACAATTTCTCTAGGGAGAAGCATTTCCTTTAAGTCCCCCTGAAACGAAAGCGTAAATGGGCTGATTTCCACAGACGTGGATTAAGCCTCCTCTTGCACACAGTTGCATTGTTAATGGTGAATAACCACTGGAAAAAAATTCTTAGTTTTGTTTAGGGTTCATTTCGGTCTCTGAAATGCAAGGTACACGGATGCAAGTCAATGTCATGGTACCTTTTCCTGTCAATGTGCTGGTACCCTCAATGGTACCTTTCAGTACCTCAGTTAGGGAACGTAATTTTACCTTACTTTATCATAATTGCAGATTTTAATTTCTGTTGACTTCATATACACCACTTCATCAACAGGACTTGTTTCTTTTTTTTCTTTACACAGTTATATAATAAAAGATTATTACATTACAGAATGTATCTTTAGGGAACACAACTGGACTTGAAAACCATTGATGTAGCTTACACTGATTTAGTGTAAAAATGTCAATTAGTAACAATAATGTATCTCTACCGTACCAGTGGGCAATTATAATTCTAAAAAAATCAAGATTTTTCAGGGTGTTTTTTTGCAATTACGATATTCTTGGTGATATGACACATTGAAAAAAAAAAATGTATTAACACAACATAATACTGCATAATACTTTATCGAAGTATTTATAATGGTTTTGGACATTCAGTAAACACTTGGTTATATTATAAACAACAGTATGTTTTCAAGTTTTTGATTTTTTGTAAAATAATGTAACAAATTTAACACATTTCTCCACCAAAATGCAACAGAAAACCTATAACTTCACAGTAAATAAACAAATATAAAATAGATGCTAGGTTAGAGTCAATGTCATTTGTCTGCTTGGGTTAGAGCTAACACTAACCGTTTAGTTCTCTTCACTGCATTTTTGACTTCCATCATACTCAGCTGGATACTTCTGCTTGAGGTGGTGAAATAGATTAGTTGTGTTTCCCCAACATGCTTTGTGAATATCTTAGGTTTATTTATTTATTTATTTATTTTTTTTGTACATTATATACTTTATAACCAAACCACCTTCACACAACTAAAGATGCTCTATTTTTGGAAAAAAGTCACTTTCCACCATACTTCTGTTGCATACTGCAAATGACTTATTATTAACATGCACTACATGTTACATGTGTAACTGCACAATGTCATTACATTAACAAGTCATAATATCTCTTATCACAATATGATTTTTTTTTTTTATCATGTTCAAATTTCGAAAAATAATATTGTGAATGATACGATTATGGCACAGCCCTCCTCTACTTTACCATTTTCCAAGAGTGTAGGTTTGAAAGTCAAATTTACTCACATGAAAAACACCTGAAAAATGTCCTACAGAAACTCACATATATGTGGTTCTACGACACTTATTAATTTTAGATTAAAACTTTATGAATTAAATTAAATCTCTTAACTCAGTTTTCAAGCTTGGGTTTTAACTTTGAGTTTGACCTTGCCTAGTTGTACAGCCAGTCTACAGCTGTGTAGAACTCAAATATACATCAGTAGTTCATCTCCAGCGGTAAACAAGCCCCGTGTGAAAGGCAGGAGGCTTTGATGGCTGCAGCAGGCTGATGGTTTGTCTTGTTGTGCAGCTCTGTGGAGAGCAGGATACCTGCAGAGCACATGTCTCTCAAACGCCACGCTGAGCACATCCTCCACTGACGAGCTTAATGCTAATTTATGCTAATCAAATGCAAATAAAGACACAACAGAGGTGGGGAAATAATTAAGGCCTAGCAAAGAGCAATCAAAACCTGAACATGAATCACTGAATAGTATAACAGGATGACAGGAATAATTCAGATTCGTATTGATTTAAATTGGTTTTGCCTGCAATACTTTGATGTATGGCCTTACCCTAGTTTGTAACAGTTACATTAGATGAAAATGGAACTTTTTTTCCTAGGCCTAATGTCATGACAGGATTTATTACACCTATGTGAACATGCACTTCTGTCACTTTGAATTATTTGATTGAAATACACTGAGTGTCCATCTGTAAGATCAATAACATAACTGTGAATATCCAAAATAATCATGTTAATGTGTAAAGTACAATTTGTGGGATTAGTTTTACTGTTTAGTTTTCCAATTTCACTGCAAGACATTTATAATGATTAAGACTAAGTTTGCACAGGATAAGAAATGGCTTCTCGATTTCTGTTTTCATCACCCCAAAAAAAGTACAATTAAATCGTGAAATGTTTGATTTTGAGTTACAATATGTGCCTGAAGGTTTGTAGACACCCATTATAATTAGTAAAATCAGCTACTTCTATGTACTCCCTGTGAATATTGTGCACATACAGCATTTATAATTGTAATAGAAGAGCATGAAACTCAATGGGACACACTGGAGCAGATGCACATGAAGCTAGGTTGCCCTACTCAGTGCTGAGCATCAGGTAGAGGAGAAGCCAACCTGGCATGGGTCTTTGGAGCAGTCAAATTGATTGTTGGAGTGATGGAGCTCCATCTAATACCTTTGGGAGTGTCGTTTATGATTGAACCATAATTGCATAACAGCAGATCCTGACCTCTAAATTTTTTTTGTCATGGCTGAATGCTAACAGTGTGCAGCAAATGGAGGCAAATTCCCTATATTTTTCTTGCATTCCCTATGAAATGTGGGATGAACAGTAGCATAAGCTCTGGCCAAATACTGCAAATACACATAAAGTTAGCCTGGAGTCTACCCTCCTGTACGCAGTGGTACATATTCAGCCCTTAGATTCTGGTAGGAGACCCATAAGCTAAATTGCTTACTTTAGAGAGACTGTTTTGTAACTGTGATTCAGTATAATGGCTATTGTGGAGTATACTGTTCTTGTTTTTAAGCTTATTGTAAGATTAGTGAATGTTGTTAATGCAAAGAATGATATCACCTAGAACCAAGGCTGTAAAATTAGCATGGACAGAGGTGACGTGTCGCCACCAAGATTCAGCGATTATTGAAATGTCCCCACCAATAATTTGAACCCCTCCAAAAAGGGGAAAAAAACTAATGTCAGCATCTCATTAAACTAGAGGTGCAGAAAGTGTTAAATCACGTTATCTACTCGAGTCCGACCTCCCCATAACACACGTGACCAGTGTGATTGGCTGTGCCTTTCCCTGCTTGCTATCCCACTCTAGCTATGTTTGGTTGTTAGCAGCGACAAAACTGTAAGGAAAACTTTCCAGTCATAAGCGAGTGTTACTGTGCAAGACTCAGGAGTAAAAAAGGTCATAAGGAGCTTTATTTCAAAGAAATGTGCAAGTCACTTAAAGTCAAGTTCGCTAATGAAATGAGTCCATCATAATAACATAAACGGCAATGCTAGGTTTTGCCCCACAGCATACAGCAGGCTAAAATCGACCGTAGCTATGAATAACATGATTTGGAAATGAACTACACAACAAACTGTCAATTTTGTCAGTCATTAGCATTAACATTAATTTAACATTTTTAAATTCATAATTCATTAAATAAATTATGAATTGTTATTCAGGATAATTTAAAACCACGTAGAATGGCATAAAGCTACCTATTAGTTCAGACTCGCTTTTATGAGGCTTATTAGAAAACCAAGCAATATGCTAAACTTCCTCCTCCTAGTTCATGTAGCTAATGGTTTGAATGGAGCTAATATTTGCTCCATTGATGTTTGACCCATTTTTAAACAAACAGAAGTGAAATCTCTCAAGCACATCTATCAGGAACCTTTAGAGCCAAAAAAAGAGAATACCATAGTTCTTATGAGTAGTATCTCTGGTATTAATTTTGAGGTTTTGCCTCTGTCAAAAAACATGTTAGCATTGATGATCCACACGCTGCGCTAAAGCATAAGTGCCTAATATACACAATACCCTTTCGGCATAATGATTAGGACCACAACAGAGCAGGTATTATTTGGGTGGTGGAACATTCTCAGCGCTGAAGTGGCGATGGTATTTTAGAGTGTGTTGTACTGGCACGAGTGGCTCAGACACAGCAGTGATGCTGAAGCTTTTAAACGCTGTGCCCGTCCACTGTTAGCCACATCTACCTTGCTGGTTCATTTCGTAGATGTCAGAAAGTGTACCTCATCTGTTGCTGCACACTGACACAAGTGTTTCACACCGTATGTTAAAAGTGGATCCAGCCTGATGTAGAATATTGTTTTCCTGTTGTGAAGTCCATGCCTGAAATATTTCAAACCAGAGGAGGAGCGACAAATAGTTTTTGTTGATTATTACATATCTGTACTTGATTTGGAAAAAATAGCCATTCATTCGTTTAATTTCAATTGAGGTTTGTTTCACAATGCCAGAAAATTTAGCTTACCAGTTAACCGTTTTTAATGTCATATGTGTTCTTCCTGTGTCCCTGGGTTTTCTTTACCTGCTCTTGTCCTCAGCTTTCAAGAGGCAGTTTGGAGTTTGCATCTCCGTCCAATGGATGTTTTCCAGCCCCAGGACCAAACAAGAGGAGCGTCGAGAAGAGATTTCTCTCTCCCCTCCCGTTCTGAAAGCTACACCTAAACATTGTCTACCACCTCCTCGATTCCAGAACACACAACACACCCAAAATTGCAGACGCCCCCTTCCTCATCCATCTCCAAGTCCTCAGAACACCCAGCTCTTCTCTCGGGCTGTAGGGGGTCCAGCCCCCCAAACAGGCAAATGGAATGTACCTCTGACCACCAAGAGCGATGATTTGCGATCCCATGATGCAGTGGGCCAGCTACAGTGGCTTTGTGAGATGCATGGCATTGGCGTCCCATTTTATGATGTGCGCTACCATCACACAGGCAAGGATGGCTTCCTTCACTTCACCTACAGGTAGGGGCTTATCAGTGTGAAAGTACTGGGCACAATCTGCACAGTTGTAGCCAATACAAATATATATATATATAGTTGATACATTTGTATTTTAGGTGTCAAGTACCTTATGGAACTGGTTTATAACCAATGTCTCATTTCACACAAACTCCAGAGAATCTCTAGAGGAACTTCAGAGTATCAGGTCCAGGGATGTCCTAGAGATGTCCTTTCACACATGCAGCTCACAGTGGGAGATTTTCCACAACAGACGTATTCTCGCAGCTGGAAATGAAACGCATGCTTTAGGTGTGGCGCAGCGTTTGCCGGAGAAACTCCTGAACATTTCCTGCTCCATTATCACGTGCTGACTCTTTACTGTGGTGCTAGGAGGACAAAGTCTGGGTAATGTCCGTGAGGAATGTTGCTGGTGTTTGTGTTCACAAATACAGCTCCTCCGTCCGGATCATTTCTGGATTACCTCGCATGTGTGAAAGGGGCATAACTCGCATGTTTAGCAGTATACAGGTTGTCCACTAGATGTGCTATTACTGATTGGATAGTATTTGGAGCGGCCTGGTGGTGCAAAACGTAGTGTTGCTGTCACACTGCTCCAGGGTTGTGGGTTCAAGCCCTGCTCCGGGTGACTAGCTATGAGGACAGTGTATGTGTGGGTTTCCTCCCACGGTCCAAAACCCAAGTTAGCCGGTGGATTGGCTATTGATATGTGTTCTTATATCTGAGAGTGAGTATGTGTGTGTGTGTGTTGTCACAGGGTTGTGTTTCCGCGGCTGCTCGCCCCACTCTGCGGAGCCATCCAGATTCTACCCAGCAGCAGTGACGCTAACATGGAGGGGGAGGTCCACCGGGCCATGGCTGAGGCGGTCATCAAAGCTCTGTGCCACCAGTCGTAAAGGTCCCAATCTCTGTCAGCCTCTGCCTGATGATGTATTTAAAGTTTGATGTCAGAAGCATGTAGTTTAAAGCAGCTGGTGTATGGGGCAGAGATGGTTTGTTTTTTGTTGTCGGGAAGTAGCTCGATTTTCCTAAAGTTTTATGTTTTATCTTTTGATATGATGTTTTAGAACGTTTTAATTATGGAATATTAATATTATTTGTGTGGTTTGAATCTTCATTTATTTGTTTGAACTTGTTGGTTTGCATGATTTCTGCATGTGTTTGTGCTTTTCATTCTTTTGGATGTGTGTGTTGTGTTGGTTGCTTTGTGTTGCACTTCCTTTAAAAAAAATAATAGATTGTTACATGATCTTCTCTTTGGCCAGTGTGTGTACTAATATTAAAACGTTCTTTTCGACTGGGTCCCACCTCTATTTTCTGTAGTCGTCTGACCTCACTCAGACATCACCTTTGGGAAGGTTCAAAGGGAACCGTGTCTGTTAAGACAAACACTGTACATGTCAAGTCCTATTAAAGCATGTATATAAACAACATGGAATCTGTCATATAGCTACATTGTATTAAGTCCTATGAAAAGCAGTGCCGCACCTTAATCTGAGAACAGTATACTGTTTTATAGTAAAATGGGAAAGGCTTTACTATAAAAGTGTTTTATTTCAATGGACATGTACAGAATATTGAGCTTTACACTTGACATTTAGGGTTCCCTTTCATCTTATGGCAACAAAGCAAACTCCCGGAGGCACACAGCCCTGCACAGTTAGCTGCCTTTCAGTAAACCTGATTCCAATCATAAGGGGTATAATTATCTGATGAGGGAAATCAGGTGTGTGCGCAGTAGGAGAACGTTGAACTGTGCAGAGCTGGAGCAGAAACTGTGCTGCTTCTACCCACTGCAGGTTATAGAGGGTTTTTTTCCCCCTCTTTGGGTACAATTGCCCAAATGAAGACAGTGGCCTGAGTCCATTTCACCACCTGGGACAGCTCGATAAAATGTAGCTGAAATTTAGGCTGATGAAGGTAAGCTCCTGAGAGGTTTCTATATTAGTGTTAATAAATCTCCAAATGTGAATAAATATATTGCGACAGCACCACAAACCTTGCTGCTTGCTGACTTTTATAGACCTCCAGAGGTTTTTAAAAATATTGTTTTTGCTTGCAATTCCAGTTGCTTTACAGCCAAATTGGTAGATGGGTGGTGTTTTAGGCTGAATATATATACACACACAGCTCTGACAACATTTCCATTGCAGACTAAAGTCTCAAGTTCACGCTGGGTGATATCCATATTGGCATAATTTCAGTGCTTTTGATTTTATATTTAAAACAGACTCTTAATTTGATTTTAATATCACTAGAAATCCTCTTACACCCTTTCTAAATATTTTCAAGCAGCTGACAGTCCTAGCATTACAGCAGTGGCATTCAGATGGATGTAACGTGAAGGCTATTACATACTTTATAAACAAATATTGTCCACCCATCTGGCACTTCTAATGGTGAAACAAAAGTTAATACATTGTGAGAAAGAACTGAAAACCACACAGACTATGGGAAGGGACAGCACGTTTTATTGTAGCGGATTGACTCGTGTGTTTTCATCCAGGCAAGCGACAGACAGAATGGAACAAAAGCTAGAATATTTCTTATATCTGGTTCATGTAAACAATGATAATGTCCAAAAAATGAGCTGTGCTGAGGGGTTACTTGTGTAAAGTGAATGGATCTAAGACGCCGAGGTCCTTTTCTTAATCTCTACAACCAGTTCTGCTCTGGACACGTCCACCTGTGAAAGACAAACATACAGATCTTTATAATGGCTGCCATTTCAAAGACTTTCCACTGTGTGTACTTTCCCAAAAATCCATTTAACACCAGGACCAAGGCAACAGCAGTTATCTTAAATCCAAAGGCTCAACCACTGTGCAAGTAACTGGTCAAAACAGACATTGTAATTCAGCAGCATGATTCAAATTGGTTTGCTTCTGCTGCAGAATTGTCCAGCTGTGGGGAAATTACAGGCGAAATACTGAGACAGTTTCAACAATCACATATTTTTTCAGTAATTACTTCAAAAAGATTCCTATATGTACTGGGTGCGTGCTGGCTGTGAATATATACACCTTTGCTTATCTTTTTCCTCCAATTGTTAGTCACAACAACACAGACAGCTTTACCAGACCAAGTCCAAGCTTTCAAATAATGGATACATAATACAAAGCAATGGGTATTGAAACTTTAGAGATAGTAGCACAAGCAGTGGTGTACTGAGGCTAATCAAGTAGTGGGCATTTAAAATAATGCTTGATAAGGACCAGCTAGTAAACACTTATATCATTGTTAGAGTATGTGCCAACTGTCCCAAAAACTCTTGGTTTCCCAGACCAATATTTAGACTTTAATGCTAGAATGAAATGTTTTTTCAGTACAAACGACAAAAGTATCACTGATAATATAAATTATTTCTAGACTAGGCTTAATCTTTGTCCAGAAGACCAGCCCTCAGTGCCTATAGTTAGTTAATCTTTGCAGGATAAGGTGCTCTTACCAACATTAATATGTACTTTCTTTTTACATTTATAGCATTTTACTAAATCTCTTATCTAAAGTGACTTGGAATTACTGCTATCATTTGACAACCAGTTGGGAATCTTATAACTCCCTGACACTTTTTCGTACCTCCTCTCGTGTGGCCACATTGCGTAGTTTGACGACTCCATCTTTGAGCTCCTGTTCCCCCAAAATGGCCACCAGGGGAATGCCAGTCTCTTCACAGTGCTGCAGCTGAGTCAGTAACTTTGGATTCTTCTTATAAAGCACTTCAGCCTTCAGCCAGCAACAGAGAAAACGGTCAAATTCACAAGACCTCTAATGGGTCAGTAACTCAGAAATGGACATACGGTGTTTCACATGGCTGCAAATACACAGTTCTGTTTGATTTTGCACGCAAATGAAAGAGTTAGACTTAGTCACATAAGCTCACCTTAATTCCTGCGTTCCACAACTCTGAGGTCAGTCTGAGTCTCTCTTCCAGAAGGTTCTTCTGTGCTGAGGCTACCAGAACCTGTGTCTCTGTGGTGCGGATTTTCTCTGCTGACAGCTATATAAAAAACAGACCATAATTGTCAATAGCACATATTCTACCACTTGTCTACAAGTTAACACAGTCCTGGGGTCTTAAAGAAACATCTGTGACATGCTTTGATCAAAATACCACAAGGATCAAACAACACAACAGCCCTGTTCAGAGGGACAGGTTTCAGCCCTTGCTAAGAATGCGCCTCTGTTGGCTTGCAAGGTGCACACGACTATGGCATGAGAAACACTGGTTTTTAGTCATTTTCTCTTAGTTCTCTTCCTTCTCTTTTGTCATTTTCCTCCATACTGAATCAATTAGCATATTTCTCTGCACTCGTGTTTGTTTTGCTCTGTTTAACACCCTTGTCTTTGTGCTGTCGCATATGCACGGGTGCAGCGCTGTGATTGGAGAGACTCAGGTGGATGCGGGACAATTTGGAAATGTGCTGTCTACATAAGAGACACCACCAAATCTGAATGACTAGTTTGTTTTTTTGCATGATATGTCCCCTTTAACTACAATAATTATGCAAGGAAACTCAACACTATGACTCTCCGAAGACTAGAGGTTTTGAGTCTTATCCCTGGTGTGTTTTGATTAGAAAAACTATATGTCCTGTAATCAAATAATAAAACTGAACATAGACCATGGTGGAGAGCATCTGCGGTTCATTAATGGTTAGACTTGAATCAGCAGGGGAGCGCCTAAAGTTACCAGCCCTCAAGCATTTGCCTGGGACATAAGGAATTGCCTGAGGTCAATTATAAATAAATAAATAAATAAATAAAGCCGTAAACCAGGGCAAGCCTAAAGATCACTCTAAAAGCACAAATATACAAATCATAACTTTTTGAAGGTAGTGTTTTTGTTTGTTTTTTTTGTAATCAATCTGAAACAGCTTCTATTATAATCAGAGCTCCAGCTCACACTGGCTGCCCTAGATTCATGTTTTGCATTCAAGAAAAACCTTTCTGACCAGCACTGTTTTCGCTGGCATACAAGTGAAGCTTAAACCAGAGATCCAGTCCAATCATACACTTCCTCTTATCAAATCACTCTCTAATTAATTCATGAGGCATTCTAAACACATATAAAATATGCAGAATTGTGTCCTTTGAAGAGAATGGGTACTTGTTTTTATGTGGTTAGTCAACAAATAATGTGATTTGACCAGGAAAGCCCAAACTTCTGTATTTAACTACATTAAACACACACACACAATCTTGGTTCAGCAAACCCTAGGAATGCCTCAGTATTTTTACATTTCCTTATACAACAACTTGCATTGGTGGTGGCCCGAAAAGGCATTTCAACCTAGGAGCTATTCAGTCCAACAAGACTGTCTGTTTTGGCCTTTAGCCTCTTCTTCAGCCCCATTAATGTGGTGTGTTTTCTCCTCGGGTCTGTGAGGCTCACCTCTGCTTTCTGCTCCATTATAGAGAAGACTCTCTCAATGCCGATGCTGACCCCCACGCAGGGCACTTTCCTGCCCTTGGGGTCGAACATGCCCACCAGGCCATCATAGCGCCCTCCACCAGCCACACTGCCCACACTGACTCCAGCCTCGTCCCCAGACATTGCTCCGTTCTGCTCCAAGGGGGCAGAGGTGGGGGCCTGAGTTGTCTGACAGAGCACTGCCTCGTAGATCACCCCAGTGTAATAATCTAACCCCCGCGCCAGACTCAGATCAAACACCACCTGCACAGAGATTCCAAAAAAATAAAATGTGAAAGGTTATAAGCGGCTAATAACTGTCAATCTATAAATTAATTCATTATTCTACAGGATGCGCCATTTATATGGACACACCTTAATAAAATGGGAATGGTTGGTGATATTAACGTCCTGTTTGTGGCACATTAGTATATGGGAGGGCGGAAACTTTTCAAGATGGGTGGTGACCATGGCGGCCATTTTGAAGGCGGCCATTTTGGATCCAACTTTTGTTTTTTTTTATGGGAAGAGGGTCATGTGACACATCAAACTTATTGGGAATTTCAAAATAAAGACATTGGTTTTAACGTAAATTTATTCTTTCATGAGTTATTTACAAGTTTCTGACCACTTATAAAATGTGTTCAAAGTGCTGCCCATTGTGTTGGACTGTCAAATGCAACCCTCTTCTCCCACTCTTCACACACTGATAGCAACACCGCAGGAGAAATGCTAGCACAGGCTTCCAGTATCCGTAGTTAAGGAAGTTAATATCACCAACCATTCCCATTTTATTAAGGTGTATCCATATAAATGGCCCACCCTGTGCTAATTGATACTTCAATAAAAATCACTATTGTAATAATGACTCTATCTTTAAACATTATTGGTTTCTTTCTTTGCTGTTGCCATCAAATTTACTTCTATGCAGAAAGTTATTAAGCCTTTTTGTAACAAACTATACATCGTAAATGCAAATCTCTATCATAATAAACATTACATCATAAATATATCAAATTTTTTAATTAAGCATTTAAATATCCTTGGGATTAAATGAAATTAAAATGACAGAATAAGACTCAGGTAAACCCGTCGGCACACTGAAGAGAATGTATACGAAAATAATTTGTTTTGACTAAACTGGGTCAGCGCTCTTTGTTTCTCTGCTTCACCACTTGTTATTTCAGTGCCCTTAACCATGCTAAGGAACTTCTCTTACAGTAAGTCCAATCTGAAGTGCTGTGTGTTCTTTTGCCTATTCTATTATGTAGCAGTACATTATACGCAGTCAGAAACCAAGCCTAACTGAGATTAGTTAACTCAGAATGTGTGATGATTTACAGGGGTAATTTGAACACGGGTGGCTTTCAGCAGAACGAAACTAAAGAAAAAACACATTCGACATAGCACTGGGGTAAAATGCTAATTTAGATTTTCCATCAATTAGTTGTTGGCTTTCAGTAAATAAGTCCAGGGCTAGGCTGCGAATGTAACCACAGAGCTCACCTTGTCTGTGACCTGGAAGAGCTGCAGGTAGCAGAAGAGCTGTTTCATGTCTGTGAGGCCGGCACATGCCTGCTTGCTCTTGGCAAGCTTTGCATCCTGGAGTAGCCTCTCCGCCAGGTCCAGGCCACCTGCAGCACACAGGGATCAGAGTCAAAGGTCACAGCAGAGTGTATGTACAAAAAGTGTGTGCAAAAAAGGCTGACCCACATACTGGACATCCAAACCAACTCCATATGTGGCCATAACACCTACCCCCTAATATTCTCAATATTACACTGAGAGATGAAAGATATTGATGGCTGCTGATCAGCACAGTAGAGTTTATCTCCAATGTTACAGGTAGTGAGCCCTGAAGGTGGAAAATATATTAGAGAATGAGAAAGCTGCAGTAATACACAGTGTGACCAATAAAGAAAATTATTCACATAAATCAGCATATAAATCACCTCCCTCTTGCCTGTATTCACATGAGGCAGTCACAGCGGAGGAGGGAGCCAGAGATGCAAAGCTGCTTTAGGCTCGCTGTACACTACAGGATTTGTTTAAATACATAAACAAGCTAATCCTAGAATGAGCCCCTGACCTTCTCACACTGAGATGCCAGCTAACTGGCACTCGTAAAAATCAGACAGGACATAACCCTTCAAACCGTAGCCTTTTTTTTTGATGTTTCCCCCCTACTTCCTTCATCACTAGGCTCCTAACCTTGTAATTACAAGAGGCAGTCATTCATGCCACATTATTAAATGTTTCTAGACACTCCAGGTTACTCTGAATCACAGTACGGCTGCAGTAACAGCTTCTACTCCTCAGCAGAGAAGGTATAAAAGCTTGAGACTAGATGGTGAAACATGTCTGGGAGGATTTGAAGGCATTCAACCACAAGCAATAGTAAGGTACTGATTATGGATAGTTAGTTCTAGTTCATGAACACCATTTCAAGTCATCCCAAAGGTACTGGAGCTCCATCACTTCTGAGAAATGCAGTTCCCTTCGTCCACAGCCCACGGACTGCTCTTCTGTGGAGGTTATACAAGATGTGCTTGCAACTCTGTCAGAGTCTGTGGGTGCACCTTAAATGTTGCTGAATTCGTTAATCATGAGAGGTTTTCTGCAAATGTGTGTAAATACAATGTTCATCATGATTTAATATGTAAGTGATTACAATTCTGGCATTTAATCTGAATCACAGATAATAGCACGGCTATTAAAATACTGGCATTTCAACAGAATTATACCATCCTCCTTATTTTAATAACAAGGTTGTGTTGAATAAGACCAGAAACATTGACTAACAACAAAAATACCCATTTATATTTCTCTCTCTCTCTCATTTTCTGAGACCAGGGCTATTTTAAAATAGTTAAAAAACAAATAAACATATATAAACACACAATTAAACCCAAAAGAGAGAAAAAGTAGACTGCTCAAATCATCAGCACGGTTAAAGGTTTTTGACAACTGAAGTGAAGGGGGATGGTTTGGCCTCACAGGTCAACTGAGGGTCAATTGCAGTTTTGCCTGATTGGTCAGCACTGGGTCATCTGTAGCTCTGCCTTTAAAGGCTAAGCACCAGCTAAATGAAAGTGTCAAACAAATAAATACAGTGGAATTTGAGTTCCTAACTTGTGTTTATTGATAATCAGAAAACATGTTATTTCTTACTAATTCAAGGAATAAGGTTTATAAGACCGTTGGTATCCCCCCCCCAATAGGCGTCTTGCCTGTGACGTAGATGGTGGACAACAACTCTAGAAGTTGCACTTAATTTAATGCAAAATGACGAAAAGGTGTACAGTGGGACATCTGTGCACAAATGGCCCAAAGATCCCAAAATATCCAGAAAATGGACTAAATTTGTCAACTTTAAACGGGCACTTTGGAAAGGACCATCCGCTCACTCCGTTATCTGTAGCTCATTTCACTGGTGCTTTTCCAACAATATGGGCATGTAAGGAAACCAACGAAAGGTGTTCAAGAGCCTCTGTAACATGGAGGTAAACAGGGTAAGGACACTTACTTCGCCTGTTTTAGTTGGTGTTAGTTAACGTTAGCTTGACTTGCTAAACTCGGTGGCTCAGATTATACTCGGCTACGTAGCTGCATTACGGAGGTTTATAGTGTCGGATGAATTCGACTTCGATCACATTTACAAGAATAACGGTACCTCTACATTTGAGTTTAGCTTATTGCTAGGCTATTGTCGTGAATAATGTTGGTTATTTAGCTAGATACTGTCATAACAGTCAGTCATAACGGTGTTTTACCGCAGCGTTATTCAGCTGTTGTCCACCAGTGACGTCACGGCTCCGTTCAAGAATTTCCGTGGCGAGCTCGGGTTTTTCCGTCAATTTAATAAAATCGTCATTTTTAAAGCAAATTAAGCTGCTATTTTCATTTTAATTCATACTTATATCTGTCAGTAACTAAAATGAAGTGAAATATCCATGGAGGTCCATTAAGTGGTGCTTAGCCTTTAAACAACTGCACCAGTGCATGTACGTTCTTGTCTGAAACCTTTGAGCAAATAATCTGAAAATATGGGGACTATGTATTTATTAATTTTCTTTTGTGGTGCATGAATGTGTAGGTGATAAAGGCTGTGCTTACTCACTTTGGTAGAGGGAGGGTGTAGTGAGTAACAGCACTCCACACATCAGAGTAGGTTGTAATGCTCTGCTCAGGGCAGGAACACCCCACTATAACAATTAGAATCCTTATACTATATTCACCTACTGTTGATTTATTATTTAACAGTAAGTCTGGATGAGGGCATTTGCCAACTGCAATAAACATAAACCTAAAGGAACTTTGATACACAAACAAAAATACAGGCCAAAAAAACTGATGGGAAACTGTGACCAAAAGGCAGAGATATAATCAAGTTTAAAGAGTGCGTTTTTACAACAATGCTGAACAAAGTGGATTATTGATTATATACTGAACAGTGTAGCCCCCCTGCTGGTTGGACAGGGTCATTTCTGAGCATGAAGTGTTCCTTTACTTCTGAAACTAGCTGTGACGATGCCTGCAAATTGCTTTCATTGAACTCATTGTGAAACATCTAAGACTTCAGCTCAGAGTGAAGCCCCTGGGGAGCTGTTTTCAAACTTACCTTGACATTTTGTTGAGCTTAAAAACCCAACAAAATCTTTCAGCTGTCTGAAACTTCCATTACAAAATAAGAGCATAAAAGAGGGACAATATCTCTAGAAATGACTGAAAACAAGTGTCTTGACGTAGGTTAAATAACTTTCTTACCACACCTTACAGCCCAAATGCTCCAAGCCTTGCCACAAATGTAGAGTATATTAGTTTAATAACGGGGACAAATTCCCAACAAATACCATTTATTTCAGGGGAAATGATGGTGAGCCAGTGTCCACCAATGCTTTGCCATGCAGTGTAGATCTGGTAGATTTAAAAAATAGGATTCGTTTGCCAAGATATATTTAGCAGCACAAAGATTTAGAACTGGTCCACGGGCTCTCAAAGACCAGAGATGATGCTCAAAGCACAGAGGAGGAGACACACACAAGCACACAGCACAGAAGATCGCTCCAGGCAGAGATCAGTATACGTGTGAAGACGAGTAAAGAAAATCTTCAGCCATCGTGCTGTTCAGCAAATAGAGAAGCACTTCAGCAGAGCACCTAATTTGTACAGCTAGGGTGCTAAATTATAGCAACAGATCAATATACCGAATTAGAGATGCACCAATTCCAGTAAACAGAAACTATCAGCCAAAAACAGGCAGTTTCACATTGTAAAGAGAGTATGGGACAGAGAGAGAGAGAGAGAGTGAGTGATTTATTGATTAAAGTCACATGAATTCTGATCTGCCTGATCAATCAGTTGTCGCACTGCCTTGTACGGGACACGTATCCGATTCCAGTAACACTACTCATCATCCGACTCATAAAACTTTTACATGACAGGGAATCAACGAATATTTGAGCTCCGCTGATGAATCATCTTCAGCACATGAAGGTCAAGTGCCATATTTACATTCAACTTAAATAAACCATGCCCTAATTAGCGAAGAAGTTTCTGTAGTGAGCCACTGAAAAGGTGGATTCCTGAAAGTCATGGGCCAATAGCTGTGTTCAAAGGAGTTTGAGTTGGAGCAGTGAGTGCACTGCTCCCCCTAGTGACCAAACATTATATTTAAATGGGTAGAATGATGTGATTATTTATTTTTTTTAAACATATTCCAATTTTAAACAATGTTTAAACATTGCTGATAATTTACTGCACAAGCCGTGTTTGTTTTATTTTTTTGGGCAGTGTCAGTCATAAAATAAAAGCACATAGTAATAGATCTTTAACTGGAACATGGACTAGCTGCAGCTTTTGTTTACATCTGTATACAATAACTACTTCCACTTTTGTACTTGACTTCTCAGCCCCACCTCTCGGGTTAAAATCTTTCCTATTCAGGTCAGGAAAGGCTTGGTAATGAACCGAGGAGATGCACGAGGACTGTTTGGAACCTCTGTGGTAGAGCAGTGAGACAATCAACTGCAGGGTGCTATGGTCCTCCAGGACACGTATCTTTCAGATGCCCGATTTAGGAGGTTTTTCACGGAGCTGAGTGAACACAAAGTGTTTGTAGGAGGGATTCTGGACAGAGACGTTGTGTTCTTAGGAAATCCCATCAATCCTATAAACCTCTGAGTGGAGGAAGGAGGAAGAGGAGCTGTGTAGGAGTGGCTTAAAGGGTATAGGAGACCAGCGTGTGAGAGAGAATAAAAAGACGTGTGTGTGTGTGGAGACAGTGAAAAAGAGTGAGAGAAACTGAGACTCACCCTGCATGCTGACATACTCCCCGATCTGATCAGCCACTTCTTCAGAGAGGCCTTTTTCGTTCACCATCTCATTCTTCACATCCTCCCATAGCATCTGCACACACAAAAACCAGAGAATGAGTTTTTACGTGTTGTATTTGCCAACATGCTTTCAAAATATCACTTCTAACAAAAACATCATTTTTACACTTCAGTTCTGAAGAGCCAAAACACCCAGAGTTTTCCTCTCCAACCCAAACACTAACACACTTGACCCAGTTAATGAAGGGCTTATTAATTACACTACAATCAGCTGTGTTACTGCCAGAAAAATTTCAAGCTGTGCATAACCTTACAAATCACTTTAATTATCACTTGTTTAATAATAAGAATAAATCTTGGTTTATTACCTTTTAGAGGGAAGGGCTTTGGCTCAAATGCAGTATAGCTAATACTCTTTTAATGTTCGTTCATTCATTCATTATCTGTAACCGCTTATCCAGTTCAGGGTCACGGTGGGTCCAGAGTCTACCTGGAATCATTGGGCGCAAGGTGGGAATACACCCTGGAGGGGGCGCCAGTCCTTCACAGGGCGACACAGATACACACACACATTCACACATACGGACAATTTCGAGTCGCCAATCCACCTACCAGCGTGTGTTTTTTGGACTGTGGGAGGAAACCGGAGCACCTGGAGGAAACCCACGTGGACATGGGGAGAACACACCAACTCCTCACAGACAGTCACCCGGAGCGGGAATCAAACCCACAACCTCCAGGTCCCTGGAGCTGTGTGACTGCGACACTACCTGCTGCGCCACCGTGCCGCCCCTCTTTTAATGTGCCATGCTTTTTTTTTTTTTTTTCCCCACCTGTGTTGTGAAATGTTTGTTTTCTAACTGGGAAACAATTATCCAAATTTCAACACATGCCATTTATAAAATTATCATGTATTTTTATATTATGTATCTTCATTTTCTAACATAATAGATGACAGGAATAATTTAGCATAATATTTTCTTTATTTCCTGTTTTATTTTATACACATATATTTGGTATTAGGTGTACAAATAAGTTTTAAAACATTTTGTGTGCAACAATTTGTCATTTTTATGGCAACTGATGTAGTATTATTTATTATACATAGTATTATTATTATTATTATTATTGGGGCCAGCTGTAGCCTTGAGGTTAGAGAAGTGAGCTTGAGGCTGATTCCCAGGACCAGTAAAAAAAAATATATATATATATTAATTCACAGCTGAAGTGTTCTTGATCAAGGCACATAACTTCCTAGGTGCCGAGGGGGTTGGCAGCCCCCTGCTCCAGCTGTGTGTGTGTTCACTGCCCCTAGTGTGTGTGAAGAATTGCTCACAAGTAATACAGAGAAGAAATTTCCCTAACCGGATCAATAAAGGCGTATCTTCTTCTTCCTCTGTTAAAAATGACAAATGTCAATATATATATATATAAAAATACATAATTGACCTAAAAATTAAGCTGTTTGAAAATGACAAGTGAGAAGAATGTGTGTCACTGCATTTGTTATGAGTTCCAACAAGGAAAAAGTGCTGCAAAAGCATCTAAATCGGTTTGTTCTGTTCCTGGAGAAAATATTGTATCTGAAAGTACATGAGTTTTGGTTTAGATTTAAAGATGGTGATTTCAACGTTAGTGATCGTGAATATAGTGCATTAACACTTTTTTCTTAATATATAAAATGACAATTTTAATGCTACGCAAAAATTGCCTTAAAATGACAAAAGAGCAGGAGAATGTTTGAATTTGGAATTACACTTCACTCAAAAATGTTTTAAAACTTATTTGTACATTTAATCTTAACACTATAAACATATTTTATTATAAACATATTCTTACATCATTCAGCGATATCCAATGTGTTCACTTTGCTTGTCTTTTGCATAAGGGCCATTGAGATTTTTGCAAGGGATAACTTTGCTTTATAACAAATAATAAATACATTTTTAAAAAATTATATATACATTTATGGGTAAATATATATCTTTAAATGTAATAGTATATATATATATATATATATTTTTTTTTTTCCCCTCTATTACATTTAAAGACACACACACACACACACACATCACTACGTACTCTGTCTTCTCACCTTGTCCAGTTTGTCCACAGTTGAGCAGATGGTGCGGAACTTCTCATCCGGAACTCCACATACTGCAAACATACCGTCCAGGATACGCCGGTCATTCACCTGAAACCCCGGGGCAAGAATTAGCTCAGTCTCCCTCACGTACGGAATATGACAGTACATAAATTCCTTGTGTAAAACACTGGTGTTTTACACTGAATATGTAGGTTAATGAAAAATATAATTTACATTTCAACCTTTGCCAAAATATAGTCGATCAGGCCAATCATATCCAGTAATGCAGTTTTCACATTGCTAACTGATGTTGTAAAAGCTTCTATATCTCCACACAAACACGGATGGTTTCTGACCTTAATGCGGAAGTCTCCCAGGTCCAGTTCACTCAGGATCTCATATACAATTTTCAGACACTCCGCATCAGGGATCATCGGGTCATACTGACCAGCAATGTCAAAATCCTGCAGGAGGTAGACAGTTGTAAACACATTAAAGCTAACTGCATTTTTATTACCAAATACAGGGGTCATTCTGATGGCTTTCAAAGGTGGCAGTAGGGTTGGGCGGTACAATGATAATGCCATATACCGCTGTATTTAAAAATGTGGATGGTATCACAAAAAGGGCGGTATATATGACGTGTGTATGGTGTGTCAAGTGTCTGTTTTATGCGTTTAAGTCGGCTAAAATGTTCATGTGCATTTAAGAGAGCCTCAGGGAGGGGGCGCTGTGGGAGCTCAACGACTGCTGATGTCACGATCGGAAAACGGGTGGAACACAAGCCCAGAAGCCCACCGCAGTTGTGAGTTTAGCGCTGAGTTTGGGTTAAAGTAGGGTGACCAGACGTCCTATTTTTACCCGGACATGTCCTCTTTTTTCCCCAAACGTCCCGGATTTTGTTTTTCTAGAGCTTACATAGAACTTCGAGAAGCGTTTTGTTCACAAACTAGTCCCGCCCTCCTCTACTCCGATTGGTTCGCTTGAGTGAGAAGGGGACGTGGTGAAGTAGCCTAAAATCTTCTGATTGGACGGTCTGACTGTAGAGCTACCGTTATTGGTCGATAACCTTCTCTGTAAACATTTAATTGGTCAGTCAATTGTTTAGTCATCCACCCCCTGTGGATGAAAAATGTGAATACCGCCCATCCCTAGGTAACAATACTCACACATTGGTAGAACTCTCTGTAGCGGCCTCTGGTCATGGCAGGGTTGTCTCGGCGGTACACTTTAGCGATGTGGTAGCGTTTTATGTTGGTAATTTTATTCATGGCCAGGTAACGGGCAAAGGGAACCTGAACAGTGAGAAGATAAGGAACCACAACAGCAGCAACACACAAAAACCCTATAGGCAGAAAGCAATTCAGAAGAAAGTACCCAGAAGTCCTCTACTCATTCATTCTGAATGCTTAACAACTCAAAATGAGACGACTGTAAAATGTGCCAAACTATTCACCAGTACTGACATTTAAACTGCCGTTTTACTGCAGTGCCTTCGGTAACTTTTAAATGCAAATAGCAAATGGTTTAACTCGCCTTTTCTGCTGAACCTCCAATAAAAAGAAAAGCATTAGATTTAAACGACTGCTTTAAACATGCCTCCGCAGTAATTAATGGTGTTTCTTTTTTTGCATCATCATCACATTTATTTTTACTGATGTATTTTGTTAAAACATTTTATGGCACACGTTTTAATTACAAACATGCTGTCCAGCTCTAGATAACAGAAGATATGGTCGTGAGCTCCAATTCGTTTCATATTGCACACCAATATTGATTACTGAATTGACTGCTTCTATTGAGTAGCCCTAGAACAACAGCTAAAACAAGGCTGCTACATCTTTCAAAAAAACAGTATAATAATAGAAGAGGATACTGTCAAGTCATATCTCAAAGAGAGAAGTTCTCCTCCTTGGTCCTTCAGATCATAGATGAGTTTGGAGTCCTCGCCATACTTCCCGGTCAATGTTTCCTAAGGAGAGGGGACAGAAGGGGAGGGGGGAGGAACATAAACAGCAAATTAATAAAAGGTACAAGTTCCTACAAATTTTAAAACACATTATCAGCGAGAAGAATGGCTAAGGATACCTTCAGTTCAAAGACTGGGGTGTCTATTGTTTCAGCACCATGGCGTTTAAAGCAGCTGATGATGGTGTTGAACACTTTCTCTCTGATGGCCATCTGTTTGGGGTTGTAGTCCCTGGTCCCCTACACACGAGCACACATGTAGAAATATTAGAAGCAAACAAACTTAAAGCAGCAGTATTGTCTGCATTTAAAGCTGCAAACACACTCATAACTTCTAACTGCTTGTCTTACCTTAGCAGTCTTGAGAACAAATGTTTGTTTGCCATCGTCTGCTCCAAGTCGTGCCTTCAGCTCTAACAGTTTAGCCACTTCTTCATCAATCTGTTTAATAAAAAAAGTATTGAATAGCTGAAAAAAAGTAAAGCCCACAATGTTTTTTCTAAGAAATTAACTTTTACACCAAAATATAGGTGGACAATAACGGACACCATTGTCAAAGGTTAAAGCAGAATATGCCTTTTTGTTTATAGCAGGGGTAAAACCTTTATTTCTAGAAAACTGTACGATTTACATCAATTACAGTGTCTGTGATCAACAACCAGCACATGGAAAGTGTGAAAACCCTTTTTTTAATACAGTATTTTGTATATTTTTTATATATATTTGTATTTTTTTTTTATATATTTGTATATTTTTGTACACTATTTTAGTGTTCAGTAACTTCTGGTATAATTAGATTAGATTAGATTAGATTCAACTTTATTGTCATTGTGCAGAGTACAAGTACAGGGCCAATGAAATGTAGTTAGCATCTAACCAGAAGTGCAATATATAACATTATTTACATAATTTACATTATTTGATATATTTTATGTATTAATTTGATGTTTATTACATAATATACATTAATGACACTGCAGATGCAGTTTCCACAGTTCTTAAAAGTAATTTTTTATTCCTCGCACATATTTAGTGTTAGCAAGAAGTTAAGTAGAAAAATGCTAAAGTCTCTAGATCAACATCCAATAACACCCAACTTCCTATTCTTAAATAACATACAAATTACTTTGGCGATTATGCAGTAAACAAACTGAGGGAGGATGGTGTTTACACAAACGTTTTCAGTCATTTTGCTACGGCCACCTTCACTGAATTGGACATGGGAGCAAACGTGTGATGCTAAGTAAGTTAGCATTTGTCTAATGTGGTTTACATATGTGGTTGTGAAGTATAAGCTAGTTTAATATAGTTTTGTCTGCTGTAACAGCACACTAAGGTCCCTTGCTAATTCATAATGCTTTTAAACTAAGATCAATAAGATTTTATGGATGTAACTAAAAAGAACTGTCACCAGACACAGGTCTATTCAAAAGTGACATAAAGTGTAATAATGAAATGCCAAATAAGCACTGTGTGTGTGTGTGTGTGTGTGTGTGTGTGTGTGTGTGTGTGTGCATGGCCACTGAAAGAAGACTCCCACCTGAGATACAGTCATTCCGGAGTAGTAGCGAAGAGACGAGAAAGAAGACGCAGCACGTCGTCCCATCATTCCAGCACAGAGACGCCAACACACCAGCCCCAGAGAAGCCATGTTCCAGTCCACACCACACACAGTTCAAGACCACAATGGCACAGTCCACATAAGTCACAAATGCCAGTAAACACAGCAGGGGTTCATGTCCAGTTCATACAGTGTGGAGCAGGAGTGCAGCAGCAGTTGAAAGATGATAACGACGATGATGAGGATGAAGTTGTCAGGTAAGGAGGCGGTATCCACGGCAACAAGCAGGAAGAACAGGAGAAAAGTGGTGAGCAACCCTATCACTAGGGGGCCGCCACCCAAAAAGGGAGGCATCACAGCAACAAAGGAAGCAAAACATGAGAGGAATGTGTCAAAAATGGACTGGACTACTGCTTCTACTCTGACATATCAGAATGACCACACAACAAAACACAACCTCCCATAACCAGTTAACCCAAAGTGAGGCAGTGGAAAGAAACTGTAAAGGCCTGCATGGAGAAATCTGAATGACCGCAGAGCATGTGTCAGAGATACAACCATTTCTGCAGCATCAGTTACCAAGAAAATTATAATGCTTTTCCACAAACTACCACAGTTTCCTCTGGTCTTAATGAAATGTCCTTGACATACTTTGGTCAGAACATTACAAGGATCAAGACCCACAGCCCCACCTTCAATTCAACCATTATTGGAACGACTGTTTCGGAAACAATGGTGCCAAAGCACATAATCATTACACATGAACACATCGTGTGTGTGTGTGTGTGTGTGTGTTGGCCGAGTGGGCGGAAATAATAAAGTAATATATTACTAATCCTTTTTTAAAATAATTATTATTTCAGTCCATAAAAACAATAATAATATAATCAATAATCAAATATAACAAATACAAAATAAGACATTCATTAAACACTATCAAATAATGTACAATAAGCAATATATATTTACATTTTAATCCACACTAGTTATTAGGGGTGGTCTGGGTTTGATGGAGGCAGGGTTTAGTGGTGTGTGTTTTCCACCAGTCTAAATAGCCCTGTTCAGTGTGACTGATTTCAGAGCCTGTTTCTTAAAATGATAACAAGCCACTGTTTACCCCAACACAAGTGGGTACACATCACGGCCCCAACACATCATGGTCCTGAAATCAGGAGGGAGGAGGGGAGGGAGGTTTTTTTTCTTTTACATAATGCTGTAATTGTAAATCTAAAAATACTATCTAGTGTTGCTTTAATTCTCTCCAAGATATCAGAATCAGAATTGGATTTTCTCATTATGTAAAATAAGCTAGAGACTAGGCCTGTCACAATAATTAAGTTAATGATTTATTGCACAATATATGGACATTTCCTCAGTAATTTATTTGACCTCAATGTCGCCCATGGTGTTTATACATGCGTTTGCTAATATAACCATGAATGCCACCGATATTTTAGCCAGTCCCTTCTGTTATGTATTTTCTGGGGCTGATATATTGATTTGTTTTAAAACAGTGGGTGTATTATACTTGTATTTTACTTATTTTGTATATATTCCAATTCCATTGTCTGAAACTCCTTAAAAACTATGTTTTTGCTAAAAGTTCATTGCTCTTTAAAGGGGTGTAACTGCATTATTATCAGTGGCATAAAATGTTAGTAAAATGTCTGACAATATATCAACCACAAATCAATAAATAAATAAATATAAATCACTATTGACTAGTGACAAGCCTACTGCAGAAAATACAAAGGGAGATGATATAATCCACCTGCCTTTTCTGCATGAGGATTTTTTTTTATCCACTTGGATGACGCCTGGCCCTGTTTAAAGCAGTAGCTGGTTTTTATTGAGTTACTGATCGCTGTACTTGTGTTGTCAGGTGTTGATATGAAGGCACTACAGTGTTTCAGGTTGTTGCTATGCTGTTGCTATGGTCTATTTCTATATATGTTCCTAAGGTCTTGTTAAACCTCATTTTAGGTGGTTGCTAAAGTGTTGACATGGTAATGGATGTAGTTACTAGGGCATATTTAGGTTGGTCACTGAAGGCTTTTAAAAAATAGTGGTTCTAGGTCAGTGGCTGCCAACCAGTCGATCACAATCTACATGGTCTTGGAGATCGACCCGATCGTGTTTAAGTTACCGTAGCTGCACATTTTCTGTGTCCGCAGTGGTTCGCTAGCTCGTTAAGCAGGGACATAAAAAGCCCCGGTCACACAAGGTTTGTGTCATGTCAGAATTGGCATCCCTGCCCTGTCTGAACCGACACGGGGGGCAGTGCTGACGGTTTTGGTTTCAGTTTCAAAGCAGGAGATATTACACAAATGTTTCATACAAATTACAACACAAATGAGATTCACACTATACTCCGGTGTTCTGTCAGGATGTGTGACCATAGTGTATTTTTATAAGTACAGATACACAAATAAAACAGAAGTAGGATGTTTCAATAAACTAAACCAGTATATCAGACAGGCTCCCTGGATAGGTGTTGATAAGATGCTGTAGGATAGGTGTCACAACTTGACAGAACACCTGTTTATCACTTGTACAGCACTGAATACAACCACAGCCAGCACTTATCTGTTTCATCACAAATCTGTTCAGATTTCAAAAGGTGATCTTATACGTAAAAAAGTTTGGTTAATGAAAGGGGTGGTTGCTAATGCGCTGCTATGGTATTGTTGGCAAATGTACTGGTGTGTGCGCTGTTGTGTCTCTGATGGTTGTTACGATGTTGCTATGCTGCTGTACTTTGTAACGAGGTTGTTACGACGTTGCTATGGCATTTCAGGTGGTTGCTGGCCAACCCTTATCTGCCCATCTCTCCACAGAGGCTGACAGCTCGGTTACAGATGTTGCATCAGCTCCCTCGGGCTGTTTCATCACAAATCTGTTCAGATTTCAAAAGGTGATCTTATACGTAAAAAAGTTTGGTTAATGAAAGGGGTGGTTGCTAATGCGCTGCTATGGTATTGTTGGCAAATGTACTGGTGTGTGCGCTGTTGTGTCTCTGATGGTTGTTACGATGTTGCTATGCTGCTGTACTTTGTAACGAGGTTGTTACGACGTTGCTATGGCATTTCAGGTGGTTGCTGGCCAACCCTTATCTGCCCATCTCTCCACAGAGGCTGACAGCTCGGTTACAGATGTTGCATCAGCTCCCTCGGGCTGTCTCACAAAACACTATACATTCGGATTTATAGGAGCTACAAACACCATTACTGCGCTCACCAGCGTGTAAAGGCGTACAGTGGGTTATACACTGCGTTTAGCTCCCACTAAAGCTCTCTCTGAACTGTAAATGGTGAGCAGTGTTTAATAAAGGCCGCGGTGCTCGGACCGGCGGCTTCTCGGCTAGCACATGTAGATAACTCTCACACACACAGCGTGTATCCGGCTCCAAAACACAAGTATTTCTCCTCACACTCGCTCTCACTGACCTGGTCTTTGCTGGCTTTGTCCGCTTTCAGTTTCCTGACCACCTCTCCTTGTACTTTAATAGCTTCTTGTATCTGCGCTTTATCGGCCATGGTGCTGCTCTCAGTCTCAGTCTAGCGCAGGACTCGTCGCACAGAGGAAACGTCAGAGAACCGACACCGACACACACACACACACACACACACACACACACACACACACACACACACACACACACACACACACACACACACACACACACACACACACACACACACACACACAGGGAAGTAAAGACCCCTGCTTTTATTAGTAAATTCACCGTTTCCCCAGTAGATGAAAGTAAAGACACTCGGGTGCTATTCCACAAAGGAGGGTTCATCAGTTAGCCAGCTAACTTAAGCCCAAAGTTAAGCCTGTCCAATAGGAGCAGAGCTGGGGCTGATACCTATTACTAGGGTGACCAGATCTGAGATGGTGAAAAAGAGGACGCGTCTCGGGGGTGGGGGGGTGTCTCGCCCCTCGCTGCCGTTGTATACTTAGCTGTGCTGTTAGGTCCTTTACACTTTTATTTCCTACACAAAACATGGGAGTTTCTTTTTTAATTTATCCGAGAACTTATATTTACGTTTCAGCATAGCTGCTCGAGATGAGGGTAGGTACATGAGCTTTGCCTGACGTAAACAAGGACTACTGACGTACAGACTGACCAATTACATGTTTACAGAGAAGGTTATCGACCAATAACGGTAGCTCTACAGTCAGACCGTCCAATCAGAAGATTTTAGGCTACTTCTCCACGCCCCCTTCTCACTCAAGCGAACCAATCGGAGTAGGGGAGGGCGGGACTAGTTTGTGAACGAAACTTCTCGAAGTTCTACGTAAGCTCTAGAAAAACAAAATCCCGGACGTTTGTGAAATTCCGACCGGACATTTTTTTAAGTCTAAAAAAGAGGACATGTCCGGGTAAAAGAGGACGTCTGGTCACCCTACTTATTACAGTCCTCAAATATGAGCTTAACCTAGCTGGCTAACTGAAATCCTGCTTTGTGAAAATGCCCTGTTTGCCCCAGTAGGTGGAAGACCCCTGCCGAAGCTTAAATGCCCTGTTTGCCCCAACAAAGGACAGTAAAGGCCCAAGTGTAAGCAGTAAGTGCCTTGATTGCCCCAATAGAGGGCAGTAAACACCGTCGCTGTAAGGTTCATGTACACCAAAAAATAGATCACTAAATATTATGTTCGCCCCAGTAGAGAGCAATAAAGACTAAACTGTAAGCAGTAAATGCCCTGCCAGTGCCCCAATGGAGGGCAGTAGACCGTTGCTTTAAGGTTGATATACACCAAAAAGAGAGCAATAAATATCCCGTTTGTCCCATTAGAGGTGGACTCTGTTTACACCAGAAATACCCTTGTTTGATCAGTTTGGCCCAGATCTAATCCGTCAGTGCCCTGTTCGCCCCAGCAGGGGGCAGTATATGTCCCGTTCCTGGTTCAGCACAAAGCCGGCGAAGAGCAGATGGGGTGTGGGTGTGGGTTGAATGGCTGCTGTCTGATATAAACACGGATGTTAACGGTGTATTACATGTAGACGGAGTTTATAAAACCCGGGCGAGGTAAACATCTCATTACTAACGGCTCTCTGCCTGCAGCGCGAGGACGACATGATGTACACAGTAAAATACCGTTACGCCTTTACAGCTCAGCGGTGTCATATCTGTTTATCGGGGTTTAACGATGTTATGGCTGGGCTTAAACTGCCAACGCTGTGACCAAAAGTTAAATGTACACAGTTTCATAGTTTTTGTCTGTTGCTGCTGTTGAACTCTCCACCGTTGTTGTTAGTTTGTCTGTCAGATGACAGCTAGCTAGATACCGGTAAAGCTAGCATAAGGTCGTCTTACTGTTTACTGTGTCAGCAGTTTTCACAGAAAAAAGTAAACGTAGACAGAAAGAATTGCGTTTTTTCCCTCTTTAGTAATGAGTCAATGCCATTCATTGGTTTAAATGTTATGGTTGTGAGACACTGTCATGCTGAGAGATGTTTTAGCTCTTTCAGTTTCATTCCCAAAACATTTCCAAACCACATCAGGCTTCAAGTTATTGTAAATGTAATTTGATCTGCGTTATTGTAAATGTAAGTTTGTTGGCGTGCACTAAATAGACATTACTTTACATCCAATATGAAAAAGGCAAGCATTGTTACACTGAAAATAAACATATCTACCCAGTCTTCTTCCTAAGAGCTGCCCTAAAGTAATATATTTCTACTTGAACACTTCTCATCTTCTGGTGGTATCTTGCATTTTGAAATGCAAGCTCTGACATTTGGACATTACATTCTGAATAATTACCTTTACAAAAGGTGTTGACATAATAGGTGCCATGTAATTTAGTTGTTGTTTTTTATATATATATATAAAATCTTTATTTGTTTCTGCAATTCTAGGCTAAGACTGTATATTCGGGAAGATGAGTCCAACTCAGTGGGATCTGCCTCCAGAGCTGTGCTGCAGGCCCATGGCTTTTGTGGCACTGACTGGTCTGGATGTGGTTTACAACGCTGTGCACAGGGCTATATGGGATGCTTTCTGTGCCAACAGGAGGGCAGACAGGGTGCCCATTTCCTTCAAAGTACTACCAGGAGATCATGAGTACCCCAAATGCAGAACTAAGGTAAGAGTAGTTAACATTTTAAAATATTGATAATGTAGTGTCGCAGTCACACAGCTCCAGGGACCTGGAGGTTGTGGGTTCGAGTCCCGCTCCGAGTGACTGTCTGTGAGGAGTGTGGTGTGTTCTCCCTGTGTCTGCGTGGGTTTCCTCTGGGTGACTGTCTGTGCGGAGTGTGGTGTGTTCTCCCTGTGTCTGCGTGGGTTTCCTCTGGGTGACTGTCTGTGAGGAGTGTGGTGTGTTCTCCCTGTGTCTGCGTGGGTTTCCTCCGGGTGACTGTCTCTGAGGAGTGTGGTGTGTTCTCCCTGTGTCTGCGTGGGTTTCCTCCAGCCTAGATTGTTAGACATTTTAGTCATGCACAGAATGATCATGAGTATGATTTTGATCATAGGCAATTTTCCTTGAATGTGCCATCACCCTACAATCAGCCTATAAACCCACTTAATGTCAGGCTATTCTTTAGTCGCTCTTACCATATTCAGCAGTTAATCTCAGTAACGTTTTACTGTAAGGTTGTGACAGTGCTCTCATTCTCTTTCAGAGAACCTCCTATGAGTGGTACATTCCCAAGGGCATCCTGAAGACGGGCTGGATGAACAAGCATCTGAACCTGGTGCCTGCTCTGGTGGTGCTTTTCTATGAGCTGGACTGGGATGATGCCCAGTGGAAGGAGAAGCAGTCAGAGTGTGCCACTAAAGTGGAGATAGTCAGGTAGTCACTTGGACTAAAGCAAAACAGTTCTAAATCACGCCTTTGTCCATTTATTTGATGGTCCAAGGCACGTTTAAAATGCCACAGTCTTTTAATATGTGAAATGAGTGATTATATCTTACTTTATATTAGTCTCAGGATAAATTACATTACATGTCCTATAACGTTTGTATCAGTACTTTAATAACACACATAGGGAACTAGATTGAGACGAATAACACAGAGCATTAGAATAACTGCCTTATTGCAGTGTAACATACACTATCTAATAAATATCTGCTCATTATGCAGTTCCATTTTAATAAATAATTTTAGGCAGTTGTTGATTTATTTTGCCATGCACTAATTCAGTAGTTAACTTTGGCAACTACTGGATTAAAACAAATGTATTCAGTTTTCCAAAGATTGCATATGCTCTTTTTTACAAAGTCAATAAATGCTTTGTAGAGTAATGACCAAGTAATCTGCTTTCTATGTCTGTATCTATAGAACAAGTCTGCAAGGGAGAAACACTAAGGTTGCTGTTGTTTTAATCCAGAAGAAGACCCCTCTTCCTCCAGGTAAGGTTAAAACACACTGTCGATACTCTCTCCTTCGGGTTGTTCATCTGTGATTATTATATTTGTGAATGGAGAGCAGTTGTAATGATGGGTGTGTGCTCTGGCAGGTGAGGATGTGGTGGCATCAGAGAGGGCTGCAGCTTTGTGTAATGCCTGTGATCTCTCTGGCAAATCCCTGTTTGTTCTCCCTCATACGGACCACCTGGTTGGATACATCATCAGGTGAGAAATTCTGACGTCTTCCTCACCCTAACCTTTTTAACATACCATACATACTACACAATAGAAGAGTGGAGATGTCTATTGTCAGCAGAGGTGTCCGTTCTTATAAAGATTTGGCAGGAAATGGACACAAACCATTAATGTTCTTTAAAAATCTCACTGCAGAGCATTTATGCTGTAATACTCTATAAAAATATATATCTCTGTATCAATGACGATGGATAGACGAGTAGGAAATAGAGGTGAAATCTGAGAATCAAGCTCCTGCTACTACTTTTAGCTACAATATATATCCATTTAGTGCTGGGCGATATGAGCACAAATCAAGATCATAATGAATTGTACATTTTACCACGATTACGGTTAATGAACGATTATTTTGTTTTTGTGTTTTTGATACACCTCATAGTTCAGTGGCGAGGCTTAATCTGTAAATATGCTGCAGTATTAAAGCTGGCATATTTTTTCTAATGTTGCTGGGAGCGTGATCCTCTCTTATTTGAGCACTGTTTATATTTGGTGTGTGATTGTGTTTTGTTTTTTTTTTTCCTCAGTGTCTTCTTAATTATAGTCAAATCACAGCACGTCCAAGCCAAGGCAATGTGTTTTACTTTGGTTCAAGCTGCTCGAGTCGCTTGGTGAGCTTAGGCATTTAGGTTGCTTCCATGTGGCAGATAGGGGCAGAGTCACATGACTACAGCTTGGTAGCATGGTTTTAAAGGGACAGTACACAAACACACAGTGGGGACATAACAGAATAAAAAAATATTTTTTTTATTTAGAGGCGATTGCTCTAAGACTGCAAGTGAAGCTCAGCTTCCCCTAAAATGTCAAAAAATAAGTGATCAAATATATTCTGTTGTGTGTACATGTCAGTGAATAAATATGCACTACAACACGCTCAACTTTTGTTCAGAATCAGCTTCTTATCACTGGTAAAGACACGGCTTTCCTGCAGCTTCACAGTCCTTTAAACAGCGTCCACAGAGTTCAGTAGTGAAGCAGGGAAGTTCAGCGAAATGAGACGAGTGATTGGATAAATGCTGGACTTTGTTCCGCCCATCGGACGCTCAGCGTCTCTGGGGGTCTATGGGGCAGTGGGCTGGCCTCGGCTGGCCCGGACGCTCAGCTTCTGCATGATGATTGGATGATCTCTCTGAGGCTGAATCCCTTTTTGATTGACAGCGAAATGAGCGAATCAGCGATCCTTTGGTGTAAAGATCCGTGGGAGCATTAAATTTTCATTCTGTTTGGAGTTGAACAAGAGACTTTCTTAATCCTCTTAGCGGCATTTTCTTTGTTAAAACTGACTAGCGACAAATCGAGCTTCTATTTCTGGTGGTTTTTTTTGTAGCTGCTTGTGTTTGGAGACTTCTATCACTCTTTCTGACTTCTATCGCAGTTTCTGTCCAGCGGGTGCTGCTGAGCCCCTCCACCGTCACAAAGCACTCACAGGCGGACACACTTCACATGGGCCAAGGCCGTTTAAGCAGCCTAGCTCTGCTGGCCATTGAGAGGACACTAGTCAAGTCCCTGGAAAAGACGCCTTGTTGGTACGACAGGGTCACAGATCATTTTCTTGAAAAGGAACGGAGGGTAGAATGTATGTATAAATAAACCAACACATTTTATGATGTAGGCTGAAATTGAGCTTCCCCTCCTTGAAAGACCAGCATCCACCACTGAGATATATAGGTATATATATGATATATATAAGTTTACATTTCCATTTATATTTATGCATTTGGCAGATGCTTTTATCCAAACAATCTAACATTCAAACTACAGCACAATTTATACAAAGTACCTTACATTAAGTGCAATATGCAGCCTCAGCCTCATATAAGCCTCAGCTGACCTGTACGGGGGGTTGGTCGTGTTAGTTGGCGCTCCTTTGAGGAACGGAGAGGGCGGGCGCTAACGTATGGTTTTAAGAGTCTATTGAGGTAGATGGGAGCAGAACCAGTGAATACTCTGAAGGCCATCATTAGTGATTTAAATTTGATGCGAGCAGCTAAGGGTAGCCAATACAGCTCAACTAATAGGGGCGTGACATGTGCTCTTTATTTCAGGTTATTTCGATTAGAAGTTCTGAATGTCGATTTAGATTCATTTTCGATTAATTTCCCAGCCCTATATCAATAGCCTTTTTTTTTAAAAGAGCAACAAGGTAGAAACAGTGTTGAATTAGAAGGTGTCCACACATTTCTGACCATTGAAAATATGTGATGTTATGAGGATCAGAAGATGTATAAGTGTATTTAATGCTATTTGGCTTGGCTGATTCTACACAGTCAGAATAAATGTAAAATTGCTGATATGTCAGGCGCTGTGCGTGCTCCTTACCTGAACATATAGACAGCGATATTTTTCTGCAGACTGATCTTGGTTCTTGGCTTCTGTCTACATTTTATATCTCTACAGGTTGGAGAATGCGTTTTATGAGCATGCTCAAACGTATTACTATAATGAGATAAGGAGAGTGAAATCCCACAAAGAGTTCCTGAATAAAACAACCCACCAGGTAACACTGCGATAACTCACTGTGA
The DNA here is from genome assembly GCF_029633855.1 of Hoplias malabaricus. Classification (NCBI taxonomy): domain Eukaryota; kingdom Metazoa; phylum Chordata; class Actinopteri; order Characiformes; family Erythrinidae; genus Hoplias; species Hoplias malabaricus. Next base: position 19,303,319 of record NC_089803.1, on the reverse strand, counting down.
ATGTGAAATCACAGTATGTTTTCTTTCTATATCTTGAGGTACATTTATATTAGGGAGAATCCCTGATACTGCAGGTTGTTTACACTCCGTGAAAGGTTGGGGAGGTTTGAGTTGACGCATAATATTTTTAGTTATAGGAGTAATCTTTTATTTTTAATACAAAGATGTATCAGACAAATTTTTTTAAAGGTATTTATTTTTTAAACATTATTTTAAAATTTACTTTACGAGGTCCAGCTCACATTACGTCAGAATCAGAGTCCTTTAAAGTTCCTGAATGAAAGAGAAGAATGAAAGAAGAAAGAATTAATTCATGCTGCAAGGAATGGAGCCACCACATGGGGGCAGCCATGTTTAAAATAGGTTTCATACATGATCTCTGATACATCCAGGCAAATATGTGTCAGAACAGTAGCTGTTTTTTAAAATGTAGAAAATGTATTGTTTTCCTCAATAGCTGGCATGCCTTTATTTAAATATGTATTAGAATTACCCTGAAGCAAGATGTAAGATGTCGATTAAGACTTCCCAAGCATTGTTTTTTTGGACAATTAGGCTTTTAAAAACAGGGGGGAGAGAAAGTATATGAAATTCTTATTCCATCATACACTATTCATTATTGTCTTGTTTTAACTGAAGTAAATGTTCAACCCTCAAACCTTAAAGTGGTTTAAGACGTCCCAAAGCTTATAGATAGATAGATGCTTATTTCAAATCTAAGTGCTGTGTGATAATCATAGAGAATCAAAGAGAAGTGTTTTTCATCATTTGTATGTGATTGTGTTTCAGCTGCTGTTTGTGAGACACCAGTTTAAGACTGGTTTCTTTAGCGAGCTTAAACAGGACACACAGAATGCTCTCAAGTAAGTGTGTGTGTGTGTGTGTGTGTGTGTGTGTGTGTGTATATATTATTTTTTCCTTTCATCACCTTCTTTTTTTTTTTTATATGTTTACATATCTTCCTCCACAGACACTACCGAACGGCGTACAGTTTGGTCCATGAGCTCAGAGCCCATGAGACAAACATGCTTGAGATCAAGACTTTGGCTGGGTTCATCAACTACAAGGTGTGTGTAGTGTGTACTCTCATACATCAGTGCTGTCATAATTGGTCAACTTATACGAAACAGGAAGGTCACATTTCCTGTTTAAAACCTTACTCACTCTTAGTCTCTCTCTCTCTCTTTCTCTCTCAGATCTGCCGACTGTGTTTCCAGCACAACACACCTCTGGATGCTATTGCTCAGTTCAGGAAGCACATTGATCTGTGCAAGAAGAAGATTGGCAGTGCTGAACTGGCCTTTGAACACACCGCCTGGATGTCTAAACAGTAGGAGCACCTTTTTCATTTTGTAGCTTGTATTTTTACTCAATTAATCTCTGAATGTTCTCTGGGTCACCCCACACTTTTCACTCTCCTTTAATTCACTCTCCTTACTGAGTAATAGCAGGTAGTTTCTAAATAAGGCTCAAGATTAATAACTGAATAATATTGAGAAATGTAAGAAGGATTTTAGTATTTTCTTCTGCATTAGTTTTTAAATTCCAGTTTTAGAAACACCACTTTTTATACTTAACTCTAATCTCCTGAAAAGTGAACACCTAATATGCGGTGCATGTATTTACTGGGCATTTGGTCGATGACTTTTAAAATGTAATGTAATTAAGTAAAAACAGAGAAATGAAGAGAGAAGGCTTCTATTTCAATATTAATGAGAAAAGTACAGTTTTCCATTTCTGCTGCGTATGGCTCCACTGCGATAATTATTGAAGTGACTAACAATTTCCATGCATTTATTTGTTCTACTTTTGACATCTGCTGGTCCTTCTGGTGTGTAAAGGGTTTAAAATGCTAGGTTTTAAATTTAAAAAGGTTTTGTTCTCTCTGAGAAGTTGATCTCTCCTCTTCATTTTATATAGTCACTATATAAACATGACCTTGCAAAATGTGTGATGTCTCAGCATTGCTGGAATATAATATACAAGGACGGGTCATTTTAAGATCGTTTGAAAATTCACCTCGCAATGTAAGGAGTAGTTTCTTTCGTTTGACTTCTTTTTCGGTGTAACTTTTACTTTCTCACCTTCAGCTTTAAATGCTGTGGGTAAAGTGGAAATAAACACCCCAAACCATCTAACACACCCTCACCCTTTCCTCTCTCTCTCTCGTCTCTCCCTTTCTCTTCTCTTTCTGGACAGATTTCAGTCATTTGGAGATCTGTTTGATGAGGCTATTAAACTGGGCCTCACAGCAATCCAGACCCAGAATCCGGGCTTTTATTACCAGCAGGCTGCATGTTATGCTCAGGAACGAATGCAGCAAGCCAGCCAGCTCTGCAGCCACGAGGTACAGCTCACTTCTTTTTGGTCCAAGTTTCTACAAAATGCACAGAACCGAGCGAGATCCTTACGTTCGTGGTGATGTTTTAAGTAGGTTTAGTACAAAAGGCCACTAGGTCACAGTATACATCTCAGATTATACATTTAACAATGTCTGATACAATATGTTCCGAACCATGCTTTGAGATCATCAAGTGCTGCATTACACTGGATATTCCCAGGATTCAGAAATTTAAATTTGGCTTTTATTTATTTATTTATTATTTTTGCTTTGATGTATTTTTCCCCCATTGTCTTATTATTTAATACTATTTACTGCTGATTTTAAATTATTTTCACTTCTACTGCTATTTACTGTTTTGCTTATGTTCTTGCAGTTCATTTTATTGTGAAACACTTTGAGCTGATAGTTTATTTATGAAAAGTTAATTTATGTTTAATTTTTAATGGCCTTAATTTATGACCAACCTAATTGTATTGTATTGTTCTGAACTGGTATGAATTCAGTGATTTTATTTTGATATTTTCTACAGCCAAATGTGAGTTATCCCTCACCAGACCCTTTGGAGACAACCACGGGAGCACTGGACTTTTACGGGCAGAGAGCATGGAGACAAGGACATCAGAGTGAGTGCACAGTTACCTCTTCCCTTTCCCCTAAACATGATTACAACTGCTGTGTTATGAATAAATCAGGATTTTTGGAATTAAAGTTTTTAAATGGATTATGGAAACTTTCAAAATGTTTCAAACTCAAAATGTTACACTCACCAGTCAATATGAGGAACGCAGAAACAGCTTACTGCCCACTGGGACGTCACAACCACAGTACATTCATATGGCCTTATATCATTATGTCTGTAGTAATTAAGCTCTCTGCTTGTGTTGAAGTGATGAGCAGAGCGACTGAAGACGATGAGAAATTGCTGAATGTTTTGTTATGAACTACTTAATGTAATTGCCATCAAACTTGTGAAGACATCTAAAAGGAATAGAACACACGTAGAGTTTGTTTTCACATATCAAGTCTTGTTGGCAAAATAAAAATGCAATAAACCTATTTATTGCAAAAATAAAAAAGCAGTAATATGGTATGTGCTGAGATTACTAACAATACTAAGTGTCCTACTAGAACTTAAAAATGAATGTTATTTGTTATAATACTCAGAGACTCTTTCAAAGCTAAATTTTGCATCAGTGCTCAGTACTCTGTCATTTTGTGTGTGTGTGTGTGTGTGTCCTTGCAGGTATTGACCCACCTGACCCTGAGAAGGAGAAACAGGGCATCTTTGCTCACCAGCTGAAAGAGAAAGATGTGCTGCATTCGGTCAGTCTGTTAATTTCATAGCTTTTAATGTTTTCTGTGGTTTTTTTTTTAAAATGTAAAAGTGATTAAATACTTTAGTACCTTTTACATTCTAGATGTTGGATTAAAAACTAAATAAGTAAGTTTTCTGGCAAATAAGAAGTGGAAGGCATGATTAAAAAATAAATCCATTGTTTGAAGAGGTGTTCTCACATGTGTGTGTGTGTGTTTATTTTTATCTACAGGAACTGATCATTGCATTGCTCAGCAATGCTGTTGCACAATTTAAGAAGTACAAATGCCCGCGCATGAAGAGCCACCTGAGTGAGTATTCAATGCATCTCTGAGAGCATCCTTTGAATCCATTGATATCTCTTCTTTTGCAATGAAAATGATGCTAGCAATTGTCCAGTATTCACTGTAGTATACTATTGTCCAATATTTATTATACATGGGCTTTATTTGTCCAAAAGTTGACATAAACGTCTTTTATTTAATGAATTGTCCAGGCATTCTGCTGTGCACACATAGCTTTCTATTTATATACATATGTCTATACACTGCCAATAAAATGAGGTGCTTTGTAGCAGCAGTACATGAGTCAAATGTCACTGGGCTCAGTGCGAAGTATGAATCATAAAGCTTCACACTGCCGAGCTGGAGCTGGATTCTTTAGAGTTGAGATGAGTTGAAGTGTAGTACTCGTCCAGCATCAGTTCTCGGCTTCACTATGGTTTAATGCACAACCTTGATTTCTAAGGAAACATTAGGCAACCAGGTGCTTAGAAAGTGTTAGCCTTAGAATGTAAATGTGTTTTAATCAAACAGTTTGCTTACATTAAATAAGTATCATGGAATGTGTTATTTTTTGCTTGTGGCAAACAGCTGTACAGTGCAGATACAGCGCAGATTAAGACACACTTGAATGTTCTCAATGTTTCTGTTTACAGTGGTTCAGATGGGAGAGGAGTACTACCATGCTAAGGACTACACCAAAGCTTTAAAGTGCGCCATATATTTTGTAATAGTTTAAAATGATCACACATGTTGTTTTTGAGATTGTATGTGATTTTCCAGTAAAGTTATACTTGTAATCTACTTTATTTTCAAATACAATTAACACCTGTTGATAGGGACTGTGTGATGTGGGCCTGTGTGTGTTTCCTCTGACAGATTGTTGGACTATGTGATGTGTGACTATCGGACAGAACGCTGGTGGACTCTACTCACCTCCATTTTGTGTACAGCTCTTAAGTGCTCTTACCTGATGGGCCACATCAAAGACTACATCACCTTTTCTATGGAGCTGGTGGGCAGAGGTAGAAATAATTGTACAGAAACATTGTGGACTGACTAAACAATTTATCTTAAAGGGCTCAAAGCCGTTGCACAGATACTACTACTACTACTAATACTACTATTTAAAAAAAGGGGAGTGACTGTTATCACATGACCTACATTACTACTCCTAATTCACTTTTATGGTGTTTAAAATTTCATAGTAAGATCAGATAAATGGCTCAAATTTCTGCACTCTCACAATCTCAGTTTTGCTTTTGTCTGAAATGTGTTCTGTCTGATCTCCAGTGTAGAAATGTCTGCTGTAATCAACTCTGGATTAATGTTTAGATATTTTTAAAGAACTTTATACAAGAGCAATTCTCTCTTTTCTTTCTTTTATTTATTTATGTATTTATTTTTTTACAAACGTAACATTTCTGCTGCAAAATTCAGATTATATAGAAATGAAATGTCTCTTGTGTGTTTGTGTAATCAGCCTCTACTCTACGTGAAGACCAGAAGTCCAGGATTGAGAAGAATCTGATCAGAGTGCTCATGGTGAGTGTAGTAAAGATAAAGATAATACAGCCTAAGCTTACAGGGTCTCCAACAGGCTATTGTTAATAAAAAAAGAAAGCAATTGGAGGTCAAGGACTATGAGTAGTTTGTACAGTAACCATAACGGCTTCATGTTTACAGACTTTACCTTGTGCTTATTCGTCGAGTGATATTCGTCTTAACTGGTTGCTGTACTACACTTGAGCACTACAACATGCTCAAGTACAGGATGTTTATTGACAAATATCAGTTCTTCGGAATGTTATTAACATATTGTATCTCAACAGAATGAGGTTCCAGAGGCTGAGCCGGACTGTGACCCAGGGTCAGTAAAAGCAGCTCAGGTGCTCTGGAGTGACCGCACCTCTCTGTCGGGAAGTAACGAGTTTACCATTGAGGTGCAGGACTACGTGCCCTTCAGTGAGTACAGACAGACACACTGAACATGGGTTCATCACAGGAAATGTGTGTCTGTGTGTGTCTGTCTGTGTCTGTGTGTGTCTGTGCTTCATATTAAAATACAATACATATAAATCATCTACTAGAGCTGTTAGTTTAGTCAAAGTAGTTAATGTTAAGAGTTTCTTATGAAGTACATGAGCAGACGATTGGGGTGTGATCAAGAAATTCATGCCAGTATTACATTACACAGCATTACGCAGGCACTACTCAAGAATTACACAATACAAACCCACGTCTATTTGTAAGTTTAGATATTATATTAACACGAATTGGATTGATACACAACAACTGTAACTACTGGTTATTCCACAAGAGCCATTCCCTCTGTAGTCATTACTGTCTAATCTGCGTGTCCTACCCGAATCCTGTCAGTGTCCCCTGTATTTCAGAATGTATCGAGGTAAAAATGAATCAATACTGACTAGTGCTTTAAACCCAGGGCTCATAGCTGTTCACCTTATTTGAGCAATAATCTTATATGTCTCTTTCAGTCCAGTGCAAGGCCAAGTTCCTTTCTCCCAGTTTCCATGTGGATGAGCCGGTGCAGCTGCATGTGTATCTGAGAGCAGACTGCCCTCACCCGGTCCGCTTTGCCAAGCTGTGTGTCAGCCTCAGCAACCAGGTAAAACATCAGCTAGCTTCACAAGCCAGACTTCTCCAATACTCAGAGAGTCTGCTCCTCTTTGTCATTTAACTTAATGAAAACACACATACTGGAACAGGAGCAGGCCATGGGAGCGATGATCAACAGTCTACATCTAAACATTTTCCACTTCATTTTAATCATTCTCTGCCCTAGATTTTTTTTACCATACTTTAGCTAACATGTAAATGATCTGAAGGAAACTCTCCTTTTTGAATTGATTATAACTATAAACTATCCAGAAAAAAGCCTGTTTTATTTTTACTTCTCTTTTTCATACCTGAGGCACCAAGAGATGTTCGTTTGTTCGTTCATTGTCTGTAAGTGCTTACCCAGTTAAGGGTTGCGGTGGGTCTGAAGCCTACCTGGAATCACTGAGTGCAAGGCACCTGGACACCCTGGAGGGGGCGCCAGTTCTTCACAGGGCAACACACACTCACACATTCACTCACACACTCACACACCTACGGACACTTTTGGGTCATCAGTCCACCTACCAACGTGTGTTTTTGGACTGTGGGAGGAAACCGGAGCACCCGGAGGAAACCCACGCAGACACAGGGAGAACACACCAGTGTGTCACCCAGAGCAGGAATTCAACCCACAACCTCCAGGACCCTGGAGCTGTGTGATAGTGACACTACCTGCTGCGTCACCTTGCTGCCCACCAGGACATGTAGTGATATTAAATTGCTGTAGTAAAACTCTAATCTGTTCATTTGCATGACTAGCATGCTAAAATTTTGCCTCAGATAAGGTATTACTTCTGTCGCTGTGACTGTTCAATTGGTCTGTTTTATGACATTCAGGAATACAACCAGTACTGCTTAGTGGAGGAGGACTGCAAGGGGAAGGACATTCTGGAGGCATCTTCTCAGGAAAACATGTGTCTGGTGCCCGGCAAGACACGCAAATACTGCTTTAAATTTGTAGCTAAGACCGAGGACGTCGGCAGAAAGATAGAGGTACAAAAATACAGCATTTTCTGAAATGACAAGTACAATTGACTTTACGTTCATGTCCTGGTATCATAAGAAAACAGTAGCTTTGAACTTCTCAGTGAGCATTAATGGAGGAGCGGTCAGGGCAATAGGTTAAATTAAAAACTAAATAAAAAAATATGAAAACACTCATCATTCTGAGGCCGGAATTTTGTGTGTCTTTTTGTCCATAGACAACTATGTCATATAAGTCTATGGGACAGATGATTAGACATCAATGTGTTTGTCGGCCTGTGTTATTCAGATCACTCATGTGGACCTGATGCTGGGCAGTGAGAATGGACGTTGTGTGTATCTGAACTGGAGAGGTGGAGGTGGTGATGCTGCTTCTGTGCATGAAGCTCTGCAGGCATCACGATCCTTTAAGAGGAGAACACGTCTCCCAGAGAGCCAAGTCAACTGGGACGCTGTTACCATCCAGGCCAGCACCATGTGAGTTAATAATTCAATTATTATTTTTATTTTTTTAAAGCAGATTAACCAAGCCTTTCTTGCCAGTGAATAGAGAAAGTACTTGATTGACAGACCATAATCATACCCAAGAGAGAGATAGAGATCGATTGATTGATTAATTTATTTCATTTCATTTATTTTTATCTATCTATCTATTTTAGTATGAGTTGAGTTCTCAACAGCTTGCTGAATGAAATTAAGGGAACACTAGGTAGTTTTATATATATATATTTATTTATATATATATATATATATATATTTATTTATTTATATATATATATATATATATATATATATTATTTATTTTATATATATATATATATATATTTTTTTTTATATATATATATCTTAAAATTACAGCTCCTCTGAACCATTATGAGGCAACACTGAGCTGTAACAGGGAGAACAGACCTTCTGTCATCACTACTTCGGGATCCGCACCGCAGATACTACACTATGTACCTTTAGGAGAAGGACAGGGATCCACTCTGCTTCTTGCACCCCTCACGCTTGAGTCCAGGACAGTGCTGTAAAAGTGAATTACACTCTGCAACTGTAGGGGAAGCACAGGAGCAACATGAAAAATTCTTACCTAGTGTCCCTATAAGTAGCATGGTTAGATACAGCAGGATCTTATTCTACAAGGTCAACTACATGAAATCTGAATTAGCAGTGTCTTCCTAACCGTATTTTGAGGTTGATACTGATACCCACTCTAGCTCTAAAACAGCACTGTGGTAAATAATTAAACAGAAGTCATTAATCATTAGTCATTGAAATGAACACAAGCACTAGTCATAATTTGGTTTGGGGCAGTTCCTCAAACCAGGATTATTGGATGTGTCCAATAGGAAAAGAGCCGAGGGTTATTCTTATTCACCCGCCCTCAAATCTGGGCTGCGGTTCTCTAGTCATAAAATCTGATTTGTATACACTGTATTGTATGTGTGTTTGTGTTTTTAGGATCATATCACGGGTTCCCCGGATCTCTGTGCAGCTGCAACACGAGCCTCCAGCCCTGACAAATGAGATGTACTGCATGACTGTTACTGTCCAATCAGAGGAGGACACCATAGCCAAAGACGTCAGTCTCACTGCTGGCCTCAAACCAGGTACACACACAAAATAAACAAACACACACACACACACATACAGTAATTTATCAATATTGACAGTGCATTTAAATGTCTTTGTATATGTTTTCATTATATTCGTAGGTCAGGATGCAAATCTCACTCAAACGACCCATGTCACATTGAACAGCTCAGAGGTGTGTGATGACACCCTCCCTGCCCTTCTCACTGATATCCCAATTGGAGACTTGCAGCCAGGGCAAAAGGTACAAACACATAAACACACTCTTCGTTTTGATGACTGTCAGAATTTGTATTGGTATTTGAACACAACTGTTCTCTTAACCATAGCAAGGGAGTGAATGCTGTCCCATTCTTATAACACTGCTTGGGAAAAGCCATGAAAATGAATGTCAGTGTATGTCAATTTGGGAATTAATCTCTGATAGACTAGCACATGGGGAAATGAAGAAAAGCGTGACGTTCATGTGGTTATATGAAGGTTTGTGCTTCGTGTAACAGATTGAGAAGAAGCTGTACATTCGCTGTGTTGGGACTGGATCCAGGATCTTCTTATTTCATGTGGCATATGCTATGAGCACCACAGTGGAGGGTAAGGGCATCAGCTGCAGGTGTCATAAGGTAAGCCTTAATGTTGAGTCTTTTAAACCTGTTCAGAAAGAGCTTTTATTTTTATTTAAATTTTTTTGTTTTTTTACTGATTTTCTGTCTCTAATGTTTAGGATGAAACCGTCACTATAGAGACAGTCATACCGTTTGAAGTAGCAGTCAAGTTTGTGTCCACTAAGGTATGAATTGCTGTCCCCTGATGCATCAGAACTGAAAATCTGTTATTGCATTCAAGTAGTTGCATGTAGTGATGATTAATAAAATGTTTTAGCATAAATATTTAGATTTATCTTTTGGAATATGTTACACAGTGTAGCTTTTCAAGGCTTATTTAAGTAGATCCTAATGTGGCCAAATATTTTCCAGGAATCTCTTTCATTCATCTTTTATTGTTTTCTTCATTTAGAGAAATTAGTACATAATGATGACTGATGCTGGGACTTGGTGTTCCCTGTGCGACTGAAACTGTGTATGTGCTTTTTAGTTTGAGCATCTGGACCGTGTGTATGTGGACGTACCTTTCTTGTTAATGATGGACATTTTAAGTGCATCTCCATGGCCTGTGCACCTGGTCAGCAGTGAGTTGCAGCTGGCCTCCAACATGGCTCCTGTTGATGAGCCCCAAAGTCAGGTGGAGGGAGGTGAGAAAACAGCATTAATACAGCATCTACTGTCTCTACATCTCTCTCTCACACACACACACACACACACACACACACACACACACACACTCACATATATATATATATATATATATATACAGGGGGTCCTCGACTTACGACGTTGATCCGTTCCTACGTCGTGTCCTAAACCAATTTTAGGTGTAAGTCGGAACATACGTACATACTGTACGTAAATAACATACTGTAAGCACTTATCCTATCCTAACACCTATCCTCCTCGGTCCCGAGCCGCGTAACCGTGTAGTCTTCCGCCGCGCACAACACACACAAAGTTCGCGTTACGACGTTTACGACGTTTATGACGCAAAACCACTTAAGTTGAAACACGGCTTTATACAGTAAATGGGAGATGTGTCGTAACCACGAAATATCGTAACTCGGGACTGACGTAACCAGAGGACCTCCTGTATCTCAATCAGCCATACAATAACTATCACCTCGCTAGTGATGCATGATACTACACATTTCCTTTCCAAAACCAAGTATAACCCAGACTTTTATTGCCAATGCTGATACCAATACCGATATTGTCATTCAAAGTATAACAGGAAATATATACAGAAAGAGTCTGAAAAGGTGTGAATCACCCTCTCAACGGTCAGTCATAAACGTTGCCTTATCTGTTATACACTACCTGCCACTGCCAATATATTCCAAGTGGCTGGCAGCAGAGGGAGAAGGCGGAGGGAAAGTAGTTTCTATACTGCGCCAATATTTATGGTGTTATTTTATTATTAATAGACAGCCAAGATATACATTCGTCAATAAAATAACTAAGCGATTTATCAATAGTTTGGAGCCAGAATCCATTCTTAAATGTAAACCCATGGATTGGAACTAATCAGTATTAAGGTCTTATAGCATTTAACCAATAACCCATGTTAGCCCCGGTCGATGTACACATCAGTTCACTGTTTAATGTTTTTATACCCGTGTAGTTCAGCTTTAAAACCCGTAAAGATTGCAGTAGTTCTTAAGTTGTGTTTATTGTGTTGTGTTTGAAGTGGTGCTGCAGACGGGCGAGTGTGCGAGTGAGTGTTTCAGTCTGAAATGTCCTCCAGTTCAGAACGGCACCAGCACAGTGGCAGCAGGACAGTACCTCATCTCCTGGAAGAGGTCAGAACGCACCCTCAGCTCTTCACCTTCAGTCGTCATGCAGTTTAACTTTCAATGTACTGTTACTATGAGCCTACATCTGGGTTTAGTTCACATCATCTACTGTTCTAACACGTGTATGCTGGTTATATTTTCTTATAGAAAGTCAGCATGTAGTGAGACTCCAGTGGTGAAAACAACTGTGATCCTGCCTCATGTGATTGTAGAAACTATTCCTCTGTATGTCCATGCTGGTAAGTCATATCTGCTATTGTAGTCATTGTAATCTCATAATCCAGTTTTCGTTAATGTATTTTTGTTGATGATAAGTTCAGCAAGATATTTCATATATATTCTGTCCATGATGTGTTTTCATTTTAAAACATTTTTAAAAATACATGATTTTTTTTTCCTTTTTTTTTTATTTGCGTATTTAATTTCTGGTTTTGTTTCCTTTCTATTTATTTCTACTTCCTTTGTTTCCATAGTTTTTATTCCTCCCTTCCTTCCTTCTTTTGTTCATTTTCTTTCTTAATTATATTCATATTTTTTTTCTTTCCTTTCCTTCATTCTGATTTTGTGTTGCTATTGTCCAAGTGTCGTAATGTTTGCCCTGTCTTGGTGTGTGTGTGTGTGTGTGTGTGTGTGTTTTATAGAGTTGCCCTCGTTTGGCCGTGTGCGCGAGTCTCTCCCAGTGTGGTATCATATCGAGAACCGGACTGGAGTTGTTCAGGACGTGGATGTGTCTGTGGAGCCCAGCGATGCCTTCATGTTCTCCGGCCTCAAACAGGTTAGTTTACAGATTAACTAGGGAACTAGAAGTCTGACTTTCTATCGCCTGGCTAGTTTGATACGTCACAGTTAAACACAGACAACCATATCCATCATTAAAGCACTGTTCCGTTTTTGACTGAATGAAATTATATCAAATGACACCCTATTTCCAGTTTTCACACAGCATTTATTATTAGAAAATTCACTTAATTTAAGCTGCACCCAGGCTGCTCGGGCTATGGGGAGATAATGAGGTGATGACACAGTGATTTGTGGCCTTATTGGACTCTCTCTGTCTGCGGGAGTAGGACAGACATTCCCCTCCCTCCACCACTGTGTGTGATGCAAGCCAAAACGAATGAAAAGAAATGACATGATTTTAAAAGAATTGACTGTTTGTGTTGAGCTGTGTGTTTGTATTTGCTCTTTGTTGAGGTGCGTATGAGGATTCTGCCCGGCACAGAGCAGGAGATGGTGTATAATTTCTATCCTCTGATGGCTGGGTATCAGAACCTTCCTTTGCTCAACATCAACCTGCTGCGCTTCCCGAATGTCTCTAACCAGCTGCTGCGTCGCTTCCTTCCCACACGTATCTTCATCAAGGTAAGTGGGGAATTATACCACTGTTAAATAGTTTTGTGTCTCATATATACGTTTTAAACAAAATGAAACTAAAAATGCTTGAACTAAGGAAACACTTTACTGTCCCACACCACAAAAATGCACCGTTAACCACATCCCATCACACAGTCAAAGTGTGCTAGTTCAGGATGGGTTTCTTACGAGGTTTAATGCTTTCAGTCAGAGCCAGTTTAGTTTTGTTTGTTTATTTATGTTTGTTTTAACGTATTATTTATTTTTTTCCTCTTTCTCTTCATGGGTTAATGGTCATTCGTAGTCAGCCAACCAAGAGACAGATAATGATAGCTCATAGAATTTTGTATTTGGTATAATGTCTTATAACGGTGTAACGTACCAAAAATACTTATTACACCTAGAGCTGGACGATATGAGCAAAATTTATATCACGATATATTTCTTCATTTCAGTCAATATAATATCATTCCAAATATCGATATGAACAAAACAAAAAGCCACAGAAAAACTGCTAAGAACAGAAAGCAACATGACATCACCATCAAACAAAAGTCTCCTGACTTTGTCATTATTAATAAATAAATTTTAAAAAATTGTATATTGTGATATAAAGTGAAATTGAATTATGGTCCAGCCCTAATTACACCACTACAACAAACACATTCATTTCAGAACATCTATTACACCAGCAGAGGCTTCATTTACATTAGCTCCAAAGGGGCTTTGCTAACGCAAGGTCAAAAACTGAGGAGATTTTTATGGTTTGTGTTTTTTTTTTTTTTTTTTTTTTTTTTATTCCCCTTCAACTGATTTGGAAGCAGAGGTGTACACCTGTACTCCTGTAAATACTGTGTGCCCCAGTACAAGAAATAATCTAGACACACCCCTGCTCAAGCATATAAGGTGTTTAATACAACGCCCAAGAAAGATGTCATTCGTTAGGTGTTAACTATATTTAACGTCTAATTGCTTTTCCCACTTTTCCAACCCAGCATTTTTTTTAACGGCTGTAGTCTTGGCTTGTTGGTCTTTGGAATATAGTTTCATTAAATGGTGGAAGAGAAAGGCAAGTTTGAACAGGGTCTAAACACAATAGGATAAAAATTATGACCTCATTATTGATATTAAGCTTCTTCTTTCTTTCAGCCTCAGGGAAGAAATGGAGATGCTTCCATCGCAGCTGCCTAAGGAAAATGTCATTGTAACATCTCATAACACTGATCTCAGACCAGTTCAGCTCTTCATCTTACAGTGGTTACAGTGAAGTCTTGTGCAGAACTTGGGGCAAATTACATATTTTGCTGATCTTCAAAGTGATAATAAAAAACACACCTTGCACAGAGAACACTGCTGCCCCTTTTTAAAAAAAAAAAATGAACATAGCAACTTTATTTTAGTTTTTTTTATTATTATTTTTGTTAAACATGGTTTATGAGATGATTGCAAACTCTTTGGAAGCTGCAGTTAAGAACTGGTACAACAACAGTACAGGTGCCTCAGGACTAGCAACAGAAGCCTTTAAGGTGAAGTTATTGTAAGGAAGTTTTAAGGTAAGTTTTGTGGGAGTCTGAAGCTTGAGAACAAAGTTTCCTTTTCTCATTGGCTGGGTGATAGTGAGAATCTGGAAATATAAGATGTGTGAAAAACATCTACTCACAGCATGTCTTTATTTAGACTCGCATGGTTCAATCTGACATTAACAGAATAGTATTAAATATTGATTTAACATCTGAATCTCACTGACCTCGATCGATGTAGTTTTTGTGATTTATGTCCAAAGCTGTGTGCGTTGCGCCTTTTTTTTTTGTTTTGTTTCTATGTTTAATGTAATATTCTGCTTTAAATTTTGCTGCTGTTAATAATTCATCTCTAAGTTCTGTAACTAATGTAATGATTTACTAATGTCAAAACAATAAATAAAAATACCTGTTGATAAAATAATTGATTCAGTAAGTGTTGTAATGATCCTTGTTTAAACAGGGGATTGGGGATCCCAGAAGACATCCCAGAAATCATGTTTGGTCCATAATAAATCTATTATATTATATTATGGTATTTCCCAAATTCATTCATTCATTATCTGTAACCCCTTATCCAATTCAGGGTCGCGGATTCATTGAGTGCAAGGTGGGAACACACCCTGGAGGGGGCGCTAGTCCTTCACAGGGAGAACACACACTCACACATTCACTCACACACTCATACCAATGGACACATCTGAGTCACCAATCCATCTACCAACGTGTGTTTTTGCACTGTGGGAGGAAACCGGAGCACCCGGAGGAAACCCACGCAGACACATGGAGAACACACCACACTCCTCACAGACAGTCACCCGGAGGAAACCCACGCAGACACAGGAAGAACACACCACACTCCTCACAGACAGTCACCCGGAGGAAACCCACGCAGACACAGGGAGAACACACCACACTCCTCACAGACAGTCACCCGGAGGAAACCCACGCAGACACGGGGAGAACACACCACACTCCTCACAGACAGTCACCCGGAGGAAACCCACGCAGACACAGGGAGAACACACCACACTCCTCACAGACAGTCACCCGGAAGAAACCCACGCAGACACAGGGAGAACACACCACACTCCTCTTTACTATAAATATACTGTATTATAGGAGTTTAGAGTCTGGAGCTCACCTAATCTTGTGCTTACCAATAGTATTTGGCGTTCGTTTCTGGAGCTCACCTTTTGTTACACTCACAAATAATTACTGAAAAAAGTTCTTTCAAATGCTCTGTAGAGACACCATTAATTCCAATCCGTTTTTTGTATTATTTATTTATTTTGAACAAGTACTACAAACTCTTAATTTACCACTGTCTCTAATTCAGGTGACTGTGACACCATTGAAACCCACTGTGAGCCCAGGTGTTCAGCCCGTTTGATGTGGACACAATATGCAACTGTTTACTATACAGTTCCTGACTCCATCCAGTGATGTCTGTTTTTGTTTTGTATCTCTCCCTTTATCTCTCTCTCTCTCTCTCTCTCATGCATTTCTATGAAGAGTGTAATTCTAGACTAGAACTTCAAATAACAGACTCCACCGTGTTTAAAAATAGATCACTTGTAGGAGGGAATATACCTGACTCTCAGGCTTAGGTCACTGTGTTTTTGTCACCTGATGTTCTTTGGGGGAAAAAAAAGACTGTAATTATGGGCAGGAGAAAAAAAACGTTTTGCATGACGCCAGGAAGCTTTGCTAGGTTTGAACACACACAGGCTGTGACTGAATGAAACTGCACCTTTAAAAACAAGGGCTTAACATCACTCAATGTGTTTGGGATTACGTTGACTGTGAAAAACAGAAATTGTTCTAAGACTGAATTCATTATTGTTATCTGTTTTAAATTAAATTCTTTTTTATTTTCACTTACAACCTCTATTGTTGAAAGTAGAAAATAATTACTATGATATATATATATATATATGTATGTGTGTGTGTGTAATTATGTACAGGTTTATCATAAGCAGTGGAAATAAACTCCAGGAATTTTATTGTGTTTGCGCTTTGTGCACTGAGGAGATAGTGACGTCTTATCAGAGTACTTTTTTTTTCCTGGCAACAACTGCCACAATAACACAAGTCTTTGACTATTCACAGCAGTTTCCTTATGGGAACTTTAATTTCTTGACCTAGATATGGGACAGAGCCAGCTACACATTGCAGAATAAAACAGGGAAAAGGATGCAGTGCACATACAATCCTTTACTCATAATGTTTCTTACTGCTATTATTTTTCTTCATATTTTTTTCCTTCTTTGTTTTTTCTGTTATTTCCGTTGTATTGTAGTTTAAAGCATATCGTGGACCACTTCACTGTCTTTTATAAAGGTGAATTGTAGCCTGTATACATTGCAACAGATAAATCTCCCAAGGCCATACAGTCCATATACGGAAACGACTAATCTACAGAACCTTTGCCCCACCTGTACTTATAGAAGTTATAAGGAGTGTTTCAGCTCAGGGCTTTTTGAATGAGATATTAAATGAGACAACACAGAACTCATCATCATTGCAGTCTTATGGGTGGTATATGAATAAAGCCTATAGTTATGATCTTCAGGAAAACTGTGTTCTGTTTGGTCTTTGATACTGAATGTTTCTAGACAACCGTCTGCGCTTAAGCAATCAGGAGATCACCCGTCACCTCTGATACAGTTTCACTGTGGAAATGACCAGGGACTCTGCCTGGCTCTAAGGCTGAAGATAGAATTGAAACATATGTAATATGATACAACTGTGTAATAAGAGAACATAGCATACTGTGTATTATATAGTCCCCAAAGTTTACACTACACGCCGGAGGTCTCTCCAAAGCCAGACCTTGGATCCAGGTTCCAGGATGGGTTTTTAAAATGGACAGCCAGGTACATTAGCAGTCTGGCATGGAACCTGGCGTTGTTATACGCTCTGTAGTCCCAGACACAGACAGCCCTGCTCACAAGGTGACGGAGAATCTGATACTTTCGGTGTGTTAACCTGGATTCACTGTCAGGATTCTGCCCGTTGCGTTCTGATTAGTTATCTGGGGCACAGCCGTGGCCTGGTGGGTAGGGAACTGTAGGTTGCCGTCTTGTGGGTGTGGAAACGTGTGTTTCACTGCATGGATTGGGTTAAATGTGGAGAACTAATTCTTTTCCTCCTACACATCATGCCAAAATTTCCGACTTGTGATTGGTCCATTTGCATGTCAGTCAAATTCGTGTTTCTTGGTCACATTAAATGACAAAAAAAATGACACCTACCACCATGTGTATTTGGACTGTGGGAGGAACCTAGAGCACCCAGAGGAAACCCACACAGACACAGGGAGAACACACTAAACTCCTTACAGACAGTGTATGTTACAGACCCTGTATGTCAGCACTGGTGGTTGTACCACCATGCACTCAATAATAATCATTCATTCATTCATTCATTCATTAACTGTAACCCTTATCCAGTTCAGGGTCGCGGGGGGTCCAGAGCCTACCTGGAATCATTGGGCGCAAGGCGGGAATACACCCTGGAGGGGGTCCAGTCCTTCACAGGGCAACACACACACTCACACCTACGGACACTTTTGAGTCGCCAATTCACCTACCAACGTGTGTTTTTGGACTGTGGGAGGAAACCGGAGCACCTGGAGGAAACCCACGCAGACACAGGGAGAACACACCAACTCTTCACAGACAGTCACCCGGAGCGGGAATCGAACCCACAACCTCCACCTCCATGTTTGTGAAAAGATAATTAGTGAAATTTGTGTACATTATCATTTCCGATAAATACAGTGGAGAGAGTGAGAGGCTGAAACGTTTGTATGTACTACGCATGAGAACCTAACTAGTACCATCAGTGTGTTTCTCAGGACCGTATTGCACACAGCAGAATGGATCAGTGTTGAATGTCTCAAGCCCAGACAGGGAACTGCCCAACAGAAACATCTCTTACTGTTCTTTCTTTGGACCAGTCCTCACCTTTGGCCTGAATCCTGTTGGGAAGTCCTTCTTTCTAAAAACAGCCCCAGGGCTGACTCAGTAAATCTATGTTGTGCCACACTAAAGAAAGGTGTTTACACTGAATTATGTCAGTCGCCTGAGACACCAGGGGTTTTCTATTAACAGTGTGTTAACAGAACTTTCTTTCTCTCTCTCTCTCTCTCTCTTTCAGTTGAGAAAGCTGAGGACACACCCTCCGCTTGCCCTCATTTGCCCCTCCTCCATTGCTCAGCATATTTTTAAGAGCAGAATGCAGAGGAGAAACTGGTTGGTATTGCCCTGTCTCAGGATGGCGCTCAGCGCAACACAACAGCCATCCAGACTCAATACCGACTCTCTCTCTCTCCCCCAGTGACTTGTCTGGAATCTGCCCCCCGCCCTCCAACCAGGACCTCCTCCCTCTGCAGGATGACCTCTCCGGACTATGATGAGGCGACCTCTTTCCTGGGTGAATGGGGCCCATTCCAGCTGAGTATCTTCATCCTCCTCAGCCTCAGCACCGTGCCCAATGGCTACACAGGCATGGCCATGGTGTTCCTGGCAGACACGCCGAGATACCGCTGCAAGACATCTCACCTGAACCTCACCAGTGCCAACTTCAGCCTGACAGATGACCACAAAGAAAGCAGCTGTTTTCAGGATCAGCTTCTAATTAATACCACCACCGGCGGCAGCAATGACACCAGGGTGTGTACAGACGGCTGGGTGTACAGCACCGAGCGCTACGACTCAACTGTAGTCACCGAGGTAAGACCAGTGGTGGACATCAACGAAGAGCATGTAATTCGCCACTGTACTTAAGTAGTTTTTTTTTTTTCGTGTTTCTGTTCTTCACTGAAGTCTTCCCAACACTGTAGGGCAGATTTTCGTGCGCAGGTACTACTACTGAGCGGTAAAACTCAATGAGCTGAAAGAAAGCCCTTCATTTCGCGGTTTATATGATCATTTCTGATAAAAAATCAGACCAACTACTTCATAAATCCAACAGATCTTCAGTTCAGTGTTTACCACACTATATACCTATGAAATATGAAGTGATTTCACAGTATAGTTTTTGAGTAAGTTCATAGTATGGTAAACACTGGTATCTGATGGTTGTATGGACTCCTTATTGAAAATGACCGTTTTATGAAGGAGTAAACTTGACTCCTCATTCAAAACAATGGACAGTTAGGGGATTTGCCTTTTACTTAAAAAAAACAATACAGTATCACATCATTCTTCACATGTACGTAGTTTGTTAAACACCGAACTGATATCTGTTGGATTTATGAAGTATTTATTAGGAGTGACAGTTTTATAAACCGCCTAAATGTGGTTACTTTTTCTTTAAATGAAGGGTTTGCTTTTAGGTCTTCACGCGCATTGAGTATTACCGCTCTGTCACTACTATCTGCGCGCGAAAATCTGACGTGCGGCTAGTTTTACCGTGTTTTCTCAACGGACAACCGATATAACCGCCGTCTTTTTGTGGGTAAAACCGTTACATCCCAGAGCATAGCGAGCATATATCGGTCCACTGAGGTGAAAAAGTTTGGCACACCACTGACTGTAGACCACTGCTGGTCCACCACCGGACCACTCAGATTACTGACCTGTACAGGACATAACTCATTTATAATCTCCTCAAACAAAGACTTTTATTCTGGAAAACAACCTTATACCAACAGCTATGAGAAATATAATGGATAACCAAGTAATTATTTTAACAGTTGTGCATATTTGAGATTGTAAATAATCAGTTGTTTCTCTTCCTAGAATCGCTACAAATTATCAAAATTATTTGTATGGTTTAGTTTGAGTCAGCAGTGACTAATATTAATTTGTATTACATGGTTACGGATCTGTAAAGGTCCGTAAACAATCAGTTGCAGGTTTATTTAACAGTGTTTAATGATTTACAGTGTAAATTAACACTATACTTGAAGTGAGGTCCAGAAATATCCCAAAACCTGAAAATTACTAGTCCAAAAGGCAAATCCAAAAAACAAAACAAAATACCTGGCAAAAAGTCAGAAAAACTAAAAATGTATTTAAGAAACTGATGGCTCAGGATTACAGAAATAGGGCCTACTTTGCAACTATGAAGACAAAACAGAGAGTTTAAAGGAACTCAAGTCATATTTTTACCTTAGTATTACAGCTTGTATGATGCTTCACTGAGCTGTAACAGGGGGAACACAGCCTCTATCAATCCTAATCTTGGCTCAGAACTGCAGAAACTGTACTTTTGGGGGAAGGTTGGAACATTTCTCTTGTGTGTTCCTGCTCCTTGTTGCGAGTTTTATTTTATTTATATAAAATAATTTATATATATATATTTATTTTTAACCTTTTTATTAATACTGTGGCATCCAAAGCAATCTCAGGTGTCTGCAGTCTCTGTAGTATAGAGGAGTTCATAATTTTGGACTTCCTCGGTACAAGGTGATTTATGTTCATTTGACTGCGGACTAATCAGACGCTGCGGTCTGTGCCAATGCCATGTATAGTTAGTTATATTTCTGGAGAGGTGCGAGTCAGGTTACGGCATAGGGTTCGGTTCGATATGTGCCCTATGTAGGTTTGACTCAGAATCCTAATTTGGGCTTAATACTCAGGAGACAGCAACCTCTGTTGGTTTGGAGGGGAAACACCTTTATATCAACTTATATAACGTTATATCAACTGTATGTGACAGTTGATATTTTAATCATGGCTGTTTAAAATAATCATTGTCTGTTTCGTGAAGTGCTCAGTGAGTAACCGTAGTTGTTAACGATAGCTGGCTGCTAATTGGATCATAAATGGCCACAGCAACCTTAGTGGGTATGCGTAGGATGTTATTTCATTTAAATGTTGTAGCTGTAGATGTAGTTGGCTGTTAATCAGATCATAAACAGCAACCTTAGAGTCGAGGTGTAGGATTTAAACAACAGTATCCTGTGTATGATTAGAATTGTACTGTTACTCGAGTGGACATTGAGTATCAGTACTTTAGCTCAAGTACATGGTTTGTGTACTTTGTCCACCACTGTGTAAGACATATTACTGCCACTGGTATTCCTGCCCAAGCTGAGAACTGAGCATTAATCGACATTATAATAATATATGCTAGTCAACCATACAAACAGAGTCAAAAGTCAGGGTCAATATGCCGCCAACATAAAGCACTTTTATGTCTGGCTTCTTTATCCAGATGACTTATAACTTAATTCTATTCAATTTTAACTCTGAAAGGAGTCCTTCAGCAGTTTCAAGTTTAAGCTACATCTCCCACATACCGTATGTATCCTACCATCAGTTACCATGGACGAGATTGTTGAGTTTCATTAGAGCAAACAACATTTCTCGTGACAGAACCTGTCTGGGAGGTTTTGCCCAATGTCTGTTTAAATCTTGTCTGATACTTGGTTGTCTCCAACCGAATAATTGTTCAAATCTAGCCAAGTGTTTTGATGATTGTAGCCCAATGTCTGTTTAAATTTAGCCCAATATTCGGTTGATTCTAGCCCACATCTGGAGTCAGAATCATTTATATGTCATGAAGGATCACGCACGTATGACATGTAACAACCTAAACAAGCAAGATAGGAACACAGAGTATTTACAAATGAACATGTTACAGATATATTCTAGCCTAATGTCTGCTAAGATCCAGCTCCTCCATGTCCTTTCATTCGCGGCCAGCATAATTAATATGTGCCCTGAAGTCTGTTTGATTCGTGTCCAGCGTCCCCATTTAAACCCTGTTATCAGGAGTATGCAGTACACTGACACTCCTCTGGCAGGCACATGGGTTGGGCATGCTGTGGCTTGCGGTGGAGCAGAACTGTACACCTGTTTGTGCACAGGGTTCAAAAGGATTTAAAAGGCTGTCACTTAGGTTCTGTTTTTGCTGCTCAAGGCTGCGTGGAAACCTTTTGTACAGGAAAACAGCTGGCATTTTATCTAGGACAGCCCTTCACTATAAGCATAGCTAGTTTTTCAAGCTACAGATAACATCCGGAAACACCCCACTGTGTGTGTGTTTTGCTCTTCTTAATGTATCCAGTATATAATTGTATTTATTAGAAATCGGCCTCCCTCGCTACAGAAATAGGGTCCATTTTTTTTTAAAGGCCCCAGCCTTCAGAGCATCAGTGGCAGATGAGTGATGTTTTATGATTAGATACAAATTAAAAGCAACCCTCTAACTCATCTTAAGTTAATGGATTCTGCTCCATCATTCCAGAGAACACTGCTCTGCTGCTCCAAAGCCTGTTTTATTCCCTACTGGTCAATGTTTAGCTTTGTGCATTGTGAAAGTTCATCCCATATCATTTCCTGCTTTTCTCAGGAATTTATGCAAACTGTGTGTGCAGCTAGACCTGTGTATGAATGTAAAAAATGGTCTAGACATTAGCCCATGGGATCACACGGAGCCATGTGTGACAGCTTTCGAACACATTTTATGACACACTCATCTTTTATAATCTCCATGAAAGGGCAATTAAGAAATGTGATGCTTTGAAGCAGCTGCGCGAAACTAAGCTCACCATACAATGTGTGTGTGTGTGTGTGTGTTTTTCACAGTGGGACCTTGTGTGCGAAGATGATTGGAAAGTGCCCTTCAGTCTGTCCATCTTCTTCCTGGGTGTGCTGAGTGGATCTTTCATTTCAGGAGAACTATCCGACAGGTACGGGGTTAAAAAAGAATGAGAGAGAATTGGCAGAAACCCAAGTTTATTATAGCATAAGAACAAGCTCAACCTGTTCATGTGCTTCCTGCTGCTAATTGCAGGACATAACATGGCGACCAAATCAGTTTGATTCATGGCATGTTTTACTGGGCGGCACGGTGGCGCAGCAGGTAGTGTCACAGTCACACAACTCCAGGGTCCTAGAGGTTGTGGGTATAACTCCCGCTCCGGGTGACTCTCTGTGAGGAGTTTGGTGTGTTCTCCCTGTGTCTGCGTGGGTTTCCTCCCACGGTCCAAAAACACATGTTGGTAGGTGGATTGGCGACTCAAAAGTGTCCGCAGGTGTCAGAGTGTGTGTCCCCCTGTGAAGAACTAGCGCCCCCTCCAGGGTGTATTCCCGCCTTGCGCCCAGTGATTCCGGGTAGGCTTCGGACTCACTGCGACCCTGAATTGGATAAGCGCTTACAGACAACAAATGAATGAATGAATGAATGTTTTACTGGAATTCTGTAGCTAATGTACCTAATGAATGTGTAGTAAGTTGTATATTTATATCAGTAATATCGGTATAAATCAGCACAGAAATGTCAAACTTTAACACGGACATAATTCTCTGTCTTCTCCAAATGTCTCTCATGTATCACCTTTAGTGGAAACTACAGGAAACGAGGAAAGGTTTCAACACTGCTATTTTTTGCTCTGTAACCTCTGTGATATTTTTATAATCTTATGATACCACCATTGTGCTTAAAGGCTGCCTTCATAACGATTACATAACACATGCATTAGCATGGAGTAGCACATTAATTAAACCCTTGTACTTATGCAGAGCGTATACCAGTTATCACAAGACAGATATTTATCATATGACACAACATCAACATAAACATACATACACTAAAGAAATATGTACATTAATTCTAATGCTCAGTCATATTTAATGACTATAAAATTGCAGGAGAAAAGATGACCAGGAACCAAAGTTTATGTAAAATCCCATACCAGGTGCAGACCCTCTGTCCTCGGTCTCACTTTCCCCAAACAATTACTCTTTCATACAAATCACATGTGGATCAAAATTATGATTCCCCTTTAAAGCAAAAATTAAAACTAAACATTAAACTAAAACATTATGTGGCCTATCAGTACGGCTGTGTGAGCTGGGTCTACACTCTTGTCAAGTCAGATGACCGTGAAGATCTTCACTCTGTCTGCTCCAACATTATGTGATGTCACTGCGGCCATCTCCAGGAGCAATCAGCTTCAATACGTCAAAGAGTCTTTACGTTTTTTAAAATCACAGAAAGGAGGGATAGCTGAAATAAAAATAGTTTTGTTTCCTGATAACAGCCTTCAGCAGAACATCTCAGTTCATTGATAAACAGATACTGATCTACAGAACCATCTCCAAGGCCTTGAAAAATGGTCATCATGACACAGATCAAACAAAAGAGAATTCAAAAGCGAATGTCTTAGTTCTGATGAGAGAAAGCCAAAGGGAGTGAGGAAAAGGTGGGACCCCAGTCACTCTTTAATCACTGTTTTCATGTCCATGCAGATTTGGGCGAAAGGTGGTTCTGTTTGGCACTATGGCTGTCCAGACCCTGTCCAGTCTGGTCCAGGTGGCCTCTGTTAGCTGGGAGATGTTCTGTGTGTTTTTCTTCTTCACTGGCATTGGGCAGATCTCCAACTACATGGCAGCCTTTGTCCTGGGCAAGTAGAGCCAACACACACAAATGTTCTCCACTGGACTTTAGAAGGGCACTACGATGCATTAGCTGCACCCTTAAAAACGGTTCAGTTCTTCTATGGAAACATGTTTACACTTCATAAAAAATATAAAGCCATTCAGTCATTTACATAAAGTAATTATGTAATTATATTTTATATAATTATACATAAAAGATAGGGCACTGCAAACATTATTTTCTAATTTGCTGTCATTCAAAAACTCAATGCTTCTTAAATAACTACTCTTCAATCGCCTGGATGGTAATTTGCCTGAGGAATATGAACTTGGTGTGCAAGGTTATAATGTTCCACACTGATATCTGAAAATTAAAGTTTAAGACCTAAGAATTTGGGCATTTAGTCCAAAGGGTCAGTTAGACCTTTTAAAAGAGCCATGGTTGGTCATATTTTCTTTGTCTATGTGCTTGATATTTCCTATTTTTCTCTCAGGCTGTGAGCTGCTGGGGAGGGAACTACGTGTGGTTTACTCAGTGCTGGGCACGTGTGTGTTTTACGCCTTGGGTTATGCTCTCCTGCCCCTCTGTGCTTATTTGGTGAGGAGTTGGAGGCTTCTTCTGGCTGTCCTCGCTTTGCCTGGACTCCTCTACATCCCCCTCTGGTGGTAAGACTCAGTACTGCTTTAGTGCTTCTCACAAAATTAAGCTGCATTCAAATTACAATTACATTGAAATTACATTGAAATATTTAGTAGAGGGAAATATCACATAGATTATTATTGTTATTTTTTTTTAGCAATTTCATTTTTTATTTGACCATCATTTTACCAAACTTTCAGAAAAAAATGGACACTGGGCAACAGGCTAGTCACAGGATTAAAAACAGCATCTGAGAGGCACAGTCTTTCAGAAGTAAAGATGGGGAGAGGTTCACCACTCTGTGAAAGACTGCACAGGAAAAGAGTGAAAATCACATTCAACATAAATAATAAAGAACTTGGGGATTTCATCACAAAAATGGCACACAATATCCTTAAAAGCTTCTGAGAATTTGGAGAAATCTCTGGATGCGAGGGATGAGGCCCAAAACCAACCAGTTGGAATTTTTGGCTCTAAGGTGGCACTGAATTTAAAGCAGATTGAGTGCCCTACCAAACTTATTTATATCCATTTAAAGTGTAAGAAATATAGTTCTTGATAAGGTAGAATAGAATTAAAACATTCTAACCAGAATCTAGCTAGACTTCCCATTCTCTCTCTCAGGTTTATTCCAGAGTCCCCACGCTGGCTTCTGGCTAAGGGCCGTGTCAAGGAAGCCGAGGACATCATTAAGGCAGCGGCCAAAAAAAATGGCATCACTCCGCCTGAGGTCATTTTCAAGGACTCAGACCTACTGATCCCTGAGGTAAAGATGAGTTTGTGTACTACTCCTGTAAACGTACAGCCTGTTATTATGAGGATGTTCCTTTGTTTTCACCAAACACAGATGAGAATGTTTGTGAGAGAACTGAAATGCACTGGTCTTCATATTCTCATGTTAACATGCCACAGTATGATATTAAACATTTACTGACCACACCTGACTGAGGCCCAATGCCAGCCTGAGTGGTGGGATTTAGTGAAATCCATTATAAAGCTAACAGAAAGGACAGGAAAACAAGCAACACGGCTAGGCTAAAAACTGTAATAAAGTGGGGATAAAAACACAAGAAATACCCTAGGACTAGGATACGCAGTGTAGGAAAACAACCAAAACCAGATCAGAAGCACATGGACAGGGCAGGGCTGGATGTTACACTGATATTGTGATGACGGATGTCTTTTGGGGCAAATGTGAGTCAGATTTTATTTCTAAACTATCTGTATCTGAATTTACATTGTGTGTGTGTGTGTGTGTTTGTATAATGCCAGAAAACTCAGGCCAAAAGCTCTGAAGTCTCTTATACATTCATGGACCTAATCAGGACCACAAAGATGAGGAACATTACTCTGCTCAACAGTGTTGTATGGTAAACTCAGCTTCATGTAATAATCGCTGGGGGGGGGGGGGTGTATAGGAGTGGTCAGGGATGGAGGTAGATGCAGGAGGCTTTATTAATATAACTTAAAGGACACTAAACACAAGGGCTAAACTATAAACAGGGATAAACACTAAACAAGGACTATACAGAACTAAGGGGCTAAATGCTAAACACTAAACAAAGCTAAACACTAAACATTAAACAAAGCTAAACACTAAACATTAAATAAAGCTAAACACTAAACATTAAATAAAGCTAAACACTAAACATTAAACAAAGCTAAACACTAAACATTAAACAAAGCTAAACACTAAACATTAAACAAAGCTAAACACTAAACACAGCTAAACATTAAACAAAGCTAAACACTAAACAAAGCTAAACAATAAACATTAAACAAGGCTTAACACTAAACACAGCTAAACACTAAACACTAAACAAAGCTAAACAATAAACAAAGCTAAACAATAAACATTAAACAAGGCTTAACACTAAACACAGCTAAACACTAAACACTAAACAAAGCTAAACAATAAACACAGCTAAACATTAAACATTAAACAAGGCTTAACACTAAACAAGAAATCGAAACATAAAACAAGGACTAAACACAGATCATTAAACATAGACCAAGGCTAAACATAGAACAATGCTAAGGACCTTGAACACCAACCAAACAGGCGTACAATTACCCACAACCAAGAACACTATATAAAGACAACACCAACAAGAAACACCTGGGTATGACATGGCCAGGGAACAATCCGGAAGCAGACACAAGACAGGGGGAAACAGTCACATGACACGGTGAGCACAAACAATGAACAAAAACAGAACAGAACACAAAACGGCACCTAACACTTCATACTATTTTATACAGTATTAATGTGGCTTCAACAATTTGCTTTTACAAAACAAGATGTTATACATTTAACTCGTTAACATTTAATTCAAATTCAAGTCATAACAATACAAATATATAAAGGTGGGTAAACCAGTCCAGTAATGGAAAATCCTTCCCAGGGTTTAGTTCCACCTGACAGACTTTTTTAAAAGCAATATGCTAGCAATCGGTGTTTATAATTATATTTATACATTATTTACTTTTTTTCTTGAAGGTTCAACTCACATAAAACAAAGGTATTTTTTTAATGAGCCACTTCATGCTCAATAGAGTGGGCCCCCTCATGTGCGCAGCCATATGTAAAATGTAGTACAGAAACTTTGACACATCTAGACCTCTAGGTGTCAGTGTAAGAGCTGTTCTATATGCTGAAGAAAAAACATTGGGAGAAAATGACTGATATCACCTTCAAATCTCTGCATACAGAGCGAATCTGATCTACTTTATATTCATTCATTCATTACGTGTCGACTTTAGATTGTATAATAGTAACATGGTTGAAATTGGTGAAACAATAACAGTGCTACAACTAATTATAGTTACTGTTTTCAGGTTCATCATCACGATCACTTACTTCGGCCTGTCTCTGAGCACTCCAAACATGAATGGAGACCCTTATCTGAACTGTCTGCTCTCTGCTCTGATGGAGCTTGTGGCCTATGTGATGGCCTGGCTTCTGCTCAAACTGATGCCCAGAAGAGCACTCATCACTGGCCCACTTCTGACTGCTGGCCTCGTCCTGCTGCTCATCCATGCAGTCCCTTCAGGTGACCATTCAAATCAGTCTGAAGTTGTGTTTAAACTAACATTCCATACATTCAATATACAGGATCCCTCAGAAATCAGGGTCCAAACAGCGCATCAAGAAATGTATTCATTTGACAGCATCAGAAAAACTGAAAATATATTCAGTATACAATATGGACATTTTCCATACCTGACGTGTCCACTCTGCCTTTTAAGAGTTTTCTATCACACCTGCAAATGTCAGCCTTTAAAACTGATTGCATTTTCCCCGTCTCTCTGTCCTAGTAATCCCAAACACACTCACACACCAACACACTCAGTATTGTTTATTAGTAGTGATAGTCTACTAGGTCTTGTTGGTTGTTCAGATTTCTCCTTAGTAATAAAGTTATGGTCTTGCTGTAACTCTATGTCGGTTGGCTTTGTTTCTGAAGCAGTGGTGTGTGTCCTCTGACCTGTAGAGTACAGTGCGTGGAGTGTGGCTCTGGCGATGGGGGCTAAGCTGGGAGTTACAGCAGCATTCTCGGTTCTCTACATCTCAGCAGTGGAGCAGTTCCCCACAGTTGTGCGGGGCATGGGCATGGGGGTCTGCTCTATGTGCTCTAAAGCTGGCAGCACTATTGCCCCTTTCTTTCCTTACCTCGGTGAGTAATTGCACATCAGTTCCACACACTTTACTCTGTTTATTTACATGTGGGAGGAGGTTCTAAACATAAATACGAAATATATTGTAAAAATCGATTGGCGGATTATGTCTAAAGTCTGAATTATGTATAAAGCATGTGTCTCTCTGAATCTCATTAACTTGCACAACACTGTGATTAAAACAAACCACTCCACTAAAGAAAAGCCTAAAAAAGCAGATTGTTGTATTAATGGCATGAACATGGAGTCCTCAGGTACTGTTTGAGAAACTGTCGGACTACTGTTATGAACATAGCCTGAAACTGTATTACACAAAGAGGAATCCCTTGTTTAAAGGGGCCTGAAGTCATCTGAGATAATCCGAAAGACAGTGTTCAGACGTGCTCACATTTCAGCTTGGTTTTGGGATTCTACGTATGAAAGTTTAAAAAAAACCATCTATGTAGTACAAAAAAGGTGCCAAACCAGGACCTGTGATGGCATGGGGGTGCATCAGTGCCTATGGTGTATAGATGAGCTGTTAATGTGGATATTATTGTTGGTATTTTGAAGAGATGCATGTGGAACATCAAACAACAGTCCAAGCTATTTTTGAGAGTGTTGCAAGCATCAGTTTTATAAGTTTGTTTATATTTACTCAGGTTTATTTTGAGTCTTTTTGTCAAATTGTTAAATAAAGACCGAAATATTAAATTCCAGATTTCAATGTTCCAGTTTTTCCGGAAAAGGGGTTTGCAGTATAATAACATTCATAGTAGTGTAGTTGTGAAATATAATTCGTTATAAAACTGCAATAAATGTGATCAATTTATTTTATAATTTTGTTTTTAACAACTGCAATATATCGCAACATTATTATTATTAGTAGTAGTAGTAGTAATAGAAGTAGTAATAGTAATAGTAGTAGTAAGCTTTACAATAATAATAAATATTGTATTATTATTCATTATACATTTTTAAAACATAATTGCACTATTATTCAAAGCCCAGGTCTTTAAAACTACACATTTACATCATTTACAAAGAAAAATCATCAAAAAACAAGTCCCCGTGAGCAAATATTCGTATAATGTGGCTCAGCTAATCATTCAGTTGAAGCAAAAGGACACGCAGATCCTTTTAAGTAGTAACTTTGAGTTTCAAACAGATCTTTATATGACACTAGAACACCTGCACAAGCAAAGTTTAAAACCTGCCAATTATCAGATTAAGCCTGGCTTTAGCCTGACAGGGGCTTTCACTGAGGGATCACTCGGACTGTGTAACTAAGTAATGCTGAAAGATCACTTCTATTCCGTGTGGAATTAAATAATATATGCATTAAATCAGCTTTTCAACAGTTAACTCTAGACCACGACTGGTGTTTATGATCCTATTTGGAAATGGAGAAATCCCTGATTTATAGCTACCGACTTATAGCTAGCAGCACTGAAGCTATGAGTTTCAGCTCCCCTGACATTAATTTGGGGGTGTGTGTTTTAGTGTGACAGTAGGACTTAGTGGGAATTTGAGACTTCTTGGCTTGATCAGAAAGGATCACAGTTTTCATACTATCTTCTGACTGAGACTCAGTGGTCACACACTGAAAATACTCAATAGTCAAATAACAAGTGGTTTTGAGGAAACTACAGGCCTTAAATAATGTGTACTTTACTTTACTCCACCATAAACACCATAGAGTTATTACTAGTCACCAGCAAAACCAGCACCAGACAAGCGTAATCCAGATTAGACCAGTGTGTAATTCATAATTCATGCAGCAATAGAGAGCTCTGAAATACAAACTCGGCATCAAAAAATAGTTAATTAACTAACATTCTGAGAAAATACTTCCTTCACTGAGCTGTCTTTGGAAAACTCTTGGAATCAACATGCTTGCCATCATTAGAATGTTATTTACTAATGGTGCAATTACACATCTCCACCAGAGAGATCTTCAAAACTCGAAACACTACACAGTGCAGATTTCTGTTTGCTGCACAGGATGTGTACGTATTTTGAATAAGATAGGTGATTTGACTAAGATTATGGTTCACATGTTAGCTGTGTCTGGAGTGTTTACAGTTTGCAGCTGCTAGAGTAAATGTGTGCTGCTCTACAGGGCATTATGATCGGATTCTGCCCTACATTGTGATGGGAGCTCTGACCGTGTTAGCTGGACTGCTGAGTGTCCTGATGCCAGAAACTCGAGGCACTCCCTTGCCTGAGGACCTTTCACAAGTACAGACTCTTAACTGGTATGTCCCTGTTTATGCTGTTTTGCACAAGCACACACATCCTTTGTGTTTAACTTCTCCCTCAGGCAAAGTTCACAGCTTTTTCCAGACAAAATTATTACCTTCATCTCAAAGAGAAATGTACCTAGGCTCCTGCCAGATGTAAATTCTGCTAGACTTGCTAAATGAATCAACAACCTGGAGGGGGCGCCAGTCCTTCTCAGGGCAAAACACACACATTCACTCACACACTCACGGTCACTTTTTTTTTGAGTCGCCAATCAACCTACCAACGTGTGTTTTTGGACTGTGGGTGGAAACCGGAGCACCCGGAGGAAACCCACACAGACACAGGGAGAACACACCACACTCCTCACAGACAGTCACCCGGAGGAAACCCACGTAGACACAGGGAGAACACACCAAACTCCTCACAGACAGTCACCCGGAGGAAACCCATGCAGACACAGGGAGAACACACCACACTCCTCACAGACAGTCACCCGGAGGAAACCCACGCAGACACAGGGAGAACACACCACACTCCTCACAGACAGTCACCCGGAGGAAACCCACGGAAACACAGGGAGAACAAACCACACTCCTCACAGACAGTCACCCGGAGGAAACCCACGCAGACACAGGGAGAACACACCACACTCCTCACAGACAGTCACCCGGAGGAAACCCACGCAGACACAGGGAGAACACACCACACTCCTCACAGACAGTCACCCGGAGGAAACCCACGCAGACACAGGGAGAACACACCACACTCCTCACAGACAGTCACCCGGAGGAAACCCACGCAGACACAGGGAGAACACACCACACTCCTCACAGACAGTCACCCGGAGGAAACCCACGCAGACACAGGGAGAACACACCACACTCCTCAGAGACAGTCACCCGGAGGAAACCCACGCAGACACAGGGAGAACACCACACTCCTCACAGACAGTCACCCAGAGGAAACCCACGCAGACACAGGGAGAACACACCACACTCCTCAGAGACAGTCACCCGGAGGAAACCCACGCAGACACAGGGAGAACACACCACACTCCTCAGAGACAGTCACCCAGAGGAAACCCACGCAGACACAGGGAGAACACACCACACTCCTCAGAGACAGTCACCCGGAGGAAACCCACGCAGACACAGGGAGAACACACCACACTCCTCACAGACAGTCACCCGGAGCGGGATTCAAATCTACAACCTCCAGGTCCCTAGAGCTGTGTGACTGCGACACTACCTGCTGCGCCACCGTGCTGCCCAATAATAAATAATATCTAGTTCAATTTATATAGCACCGTTCACAAACCAAAGGACGCTTTACAAAAATGATGTTTCATGTCATTGTCCTGTTGGAAGTTATACCAGTTATATTATCTCTGGCAGAGAGAAACAGCCCCTGAATTGCCCTGTATTTAGTGCCAACCATCTCACTAACGTAGATACACTTACACACTCACTTATGCAGTTAGCCTACAATTCACTACAAGGTCATTATTTCTTTTTTTTTTTTTTTGTTTCATTCTTAAAAAGGTCCAATTTGATTGACCTCTGCATAATCTTTTATGGCATGAAAAAAAAAATCATTAATAAAATCTCTCCTGGAGTTTCACTCATACGGTCTCTGTGGGGGTGCATTGGGTTACAAAGATTCCCCAGCTTTTTGGAAGAGTAGATTGAGGGAATAACCCAGAAACACATCTGTCTTCTCGTCTGCGGCTGAACAAAGCTCTACAAAGCCTCTGAGCCATACTCCTGCCTCCGATGTAATGTAATACGGCTTGTTTGTTACATACAGCCAAATGTTCTTCTCCAGGTGCTGTGGCTGCTGTACACCTTCATGTTCTGGAGAAAGCCTGAAAGGGAAGAAAACACACAGGCTGCAACCCACTGTGTGATCGGAGATACACTACATACCTCATACAGGGAGATGGACAAGACTTAACTTCACAACACTAAGAAGTAATACAGTTAATTTTCTTGATTCAGATTTGGTTCTTTGCTTCATTTACTTTGAATAACCTTTGTGTGAATGTAACAAATATAATTTGCTTGGAAACACCCTGTAAAACAGAAACAGAAAAAATGGTGTAGTAATTCTTATTAAAGTCCATTTTTTTAAGAAATGCACATATTATTCATCCAATATTTGGCCAAAAATAAGTCTCCTGCTACGTTATGGCATGTGGTAGATCTTATTCAGCATAATTTCCACTCTAATTACACTAAAGCTGCATACAAAATCTTTCCCAGGGGTGATTATTGTTACCACATGGTGTGATGCCTGTGCAGGGAACTGAACCCTACTTCTGCTGTGTGGAGAGATGTGATTTCCACAGAAGCTGTGTTACAGTTGTTATTTCTGTTAAAAAAATGTTAACAAGTATTTAATTACTAGGTTCTGACTTTTAAAATATACATAAAAATATAGTTTTAAAATCTATAAATACTATAAAACTATTAAACCATCATCTAAGTTGGTCAAATAAATTTGAATAAGGACGACTACAAAAACAACTGTTGAGGCAACTCCAGGATGTTTTATTGGATATTTTGAGTTCTGTCAACAGTTCCTTTATTAAATATGATGTGCAAATTTGATTCAAGTCAATTCTATGTATCACTGCTTTGTACTGTATACAAACAGTATTTTTCTAAAGGGCTAAACAGGTTTACTTTAAAATACACAAAACTGTCTGAGAAGTGCATCAAATGTGTCAAGGATATACAGAGTACTGTGTGCTACCGTTAACAAGATTGTGCACAATCTACACAGGCTAAGGACTATATAGTGACATTTATGGTGCAATTTCAGGGTAACACTGTTAAAAAGTATGATTATGAAATGTTTTACTTGTATTTTATACTGTGCTATTTGTATCAGCCTCAAATCAGGGCTAAATGTAGATGAACTATGTTTTTTATTATTATTATTATTATTACTATTGTTATTAACAAAGGGAAACTAATAAATGTTTAAAGTGACTTTAACTTTTCCTTATTATTATTATTATTATTATTTTTAAAACAAGTGCTGACATGCAGAGGGCAGTGAGACACTTTAAGTGCACTACAGGTGTTTGTAAGGGTTGCACGGACTGTGTTTATTTAATGGATGTTGTGTGTTATTATTCTGTCCCTAATGTGTGTTCCCTCTACACAACAATGACAGATACCTAACACAGAGAATCCAGAGAATGTGCATGTGACTGAAGTACTTTACTGAGTTATTTTCTCTTCTTTCTTTGATTCATTCATTTGTTCATTCGTGTAAATGGAAAGGAACACAAATATACATTGCTTTGTTTACAAACTACTCTCAACATAAAGTACATATGAATTTCAATTGGGAATTTTATACCAGTACTACACCATTTTATTTAAAGGCACTTGCGCATCCATACATTTTGATTTCCAGGGGGTTCAATGCGTTTGGCTTAAGTAGAGTGTATGTTCATCTGACAAGGGACCAAACAAGCACCTGACGAGAAGGATTTTAACCCTTCCTTTGGTGTAGTGAAGAAACCTGTTATAAAAAGTGACCTGGGTTTTCTCAAAGGAGATGAGAAGATCATGGTGAGGACCTATATTTCTGGGGATGTGCAATCGTTCTGTCTTGCTGGGATTCAGCATCAAGTGTTGGGCCATTATCTATGAAGCGATGTCACCTGTGCACTCTGAAATGCAATTGGAAACCTGAGTGACAGAGGATGGGAAGGAAAAAATAAGTGAGGTGTCTTTGTAGGACAGCAATAGATACCATGAGACGATATTAGATCATCAAGGGAGTAAGAGTAAAAAGAGAAGGGGCCCCAGGACTGAGCCCTGAGGGACACCAGAGAGAAGTCTACAGAGTAGATGTGGATTCTGGTTAAAGACCATTTCTCCAGATAAATCTAGAGCAACTTGTGTGCAGAGACAACGATTCAGAGGCTGGAGAGAGTATACAAGAGGAACTTGTGGTTGACCATGTAGAAGGCTACTGGTTACTGTTTGTAAGTTTTGATATTGTAATGGGCTCTGAGTGTGAAAGACAGTATATTGTTTTAAATTTTAGGTTTCCTCCCTGGGGAAAGGAGCTACCTCATGCTACACCATTAAGAGTCAGGGCTCTTAAAACTACATTAGCCACTCAAAAAAATCAACCAAGGGGGTTGTTTGCCTTACAAAATGAAAATATATTGAACTTATGTAAGTTATTTACATTTTGGCTGAGTACCTAATTCATTCTTATCTGATGTACATAAATATAGGAGTTTTTGGGTGAATAAAATATGTTTAGTTTGGTACAAATTTTGCTTGCTAGCCTTTGCTGCTGAAAGTAATTCCCTCTTTTAAAACTATTGTGAGCACTCAGAAGCAAAATTGTTTTTTAATTTTTGCGGAATAACCATTCACGGATTTGCCTTCGTTGTGGCATCAGTAATGTTTTCAGTTTAGCTGCTGGTCAGAATTTTAATGTAGTAACCAATTAGGGTGACCAGATCTGAGATGGTGAAAAAGAGGACATGTCTGGGTGGGGGGAGGGGTCCCTCGCTCCAGTTGTATGCTTAGCTGAACGTATGTGTGCTTTATATGAACCTTTATTTGCTACACAAAACATGGGAGTTTCTTTTTTAATTCACCCGAGAACTTACATTTATGTTTCGGCATAGCTGCTCGAGATGAGGGTAGGTACAGGAGCTTTGCCTGACGTAAACAAGGACTACTGACGTGCAGACTGACCAATTAAATGTTTACAGAGAAGGATATCGACCAATAACGGTAGCTCTACAGTCAGACCGTCCAATCAGAAGATTTTAGGCTACTTCACCACGCCCCCTTCTCACTCAAGCGAACCAATCGGAGTAGGTGAGGGCGGGACTAGTTTGTGAACGAAACGCTTCTTGAAGTTCTATGTAAGCTCTAGAAAAACAAAATGTCGGACGTTTGTGAAATTCCGGCCGGACATTTTAAAATCTAAATAAGACGATATGTCCGTGTAAAAGAGGACGCCTGCTCACCCTATAACAAATAGTAAAGGAGATTATAAACAGGGCAGTAATGACCCACAAGAACTGAGAAGTGTTCCAAAACATCATCATGAACCTTGTTGAAAAAGATGATCACCAAATGTGCAGTTCCTAAAAACAAGCATCTACAGTGAGTAGTTTTGCAAGAGGGACTAAAAACACCTTTTAACTGCCCGCATGCATTAATGGCTGATTACTTGTAGGTTCTCAAACATATATATATTGGCTGTATATTGTCGTTGTCCAAATGAATGCTCTGAATCTTCCAAATGTTTATCCTGGGGGTGTTGAATCCTTCCTGTAAAACGTTTCTCCTTGCTCCACAGTTCTGGTTGGAATTGAGCATGCTCAGTAGGATCCGCTCAATGTTTAGGGACTCTGCTTGTTTTTTAAATAAAGCTGAGGGATTTTTTTACATTTGTTGTGTTGTTTTATTTTTTTTAAATTACCTCTACTTAATTAATTTGGATGGAAATGAGGTGCTTCATATTGAATAAGTAGATAGAAATACATTTGTACTTGTTAATGGAACACGTTTTAGTTCAGTTGTATTAAACCACACTACTAAAATTCATATAATTTAACTGAAGTTTGTTGTACAAACAAATATTTAGTTTAGTGAAGGTCTGACAGTTTATACATGCATTCAGTCAACAAATGTAGCTTCCCAGTAAACAAGGAACGTCCCTGGACGTTCAAAATAGGTCTAAAAGTAATCTGTCCGTCAAGGACATATTTTAGACGTCAATGGACGTCCAAAATCCATCTTAATAAGTTAGTCAAGTGGTGACCAATTGATAATGTCAGTGGACGTCCAAAACGCGTTTTATACAAGTTATTTATTTCGGGACCAATTAATAACGTCAATGGACGTCCAAAATACGTCTAATGATCGTCTTTTCAATCTCTGTGTGTGGACGTATTTTCAACTTTCATTTTCAACCTTAAGAGAACGTTGATTAGACGTCAGTCATGACGTTATTTCAACGTTGAATCAACGGCTAATTGTTTACTGGGTTTGGTTGAAGTAGAGAAGAGTATATATGCTGATTCTACTTAATTCGTTTAGATGGAAATGTGTGGCGTAATTAAATTGTTATTTCAATGATTTCTTTTTTTGAGTGTACTATTATAAATTGAACAAAATTGTAAATAACAGTGTCCACTTGGCGTCACTGTAACTGTCACAGAGACAACTGATGATTGACTGCGTACAGGACATTTTTTAGAGGGAATATTTGCAGATGATGGCGCTTCTGAGTGTGGATACTTCAGAGTATGTACCACTCTGGTGGTCTAGAACTCAGAAGGCAGTTCCTGAATCCCTGAGCACAAGGAGCTGTTGATGATGGCACTGATGTCTTTAAAAATGGTAAAGTTTATTTATGTCTCTGTACCATTATGAAGCCGAGCTCTTGAGGATAGTAAGATAGTGAGAGGATGGATAGCAGACAAAATGTGTATTTAGAGAAAGATAAGCAGATAAAGAGATGGATCAATATGGAAAATGAGGGATAGAATGAGAAAGAGAGGATGAATTAAGAGACAGACAGAGAGAAAGATGGAGGGGGAAAGGTGGATATAGAAAATAGATGACTAAAGTGTGGAAGCAGAAAGGCAGAGAAAGAATCTAGAGAAGCGGCGAGCACTAGTCTCCAGCAGGTGGCGTCGTTCACGGCAATTTTTCACAGCGCGTGCGTGAAGGTGATCCAGTGAGTCAGAGACACAGATCTGGCGAGAGCGCGCGCGCACCGGCCCCGCGAGCTCCTGCAGTACCTCGAGGAGGAGGAGGAGGAGGAGGAAGATACACACACACACACACACACACACACACACACACCCCGTTCCTCACTCTCCTGTGGATATTTGCCTTGTTCCTTCGTCGGTTTATATTTACAATTCGCCCGGAGGTGTTTGTAAGTCGCGTGCGCTATGTGGCCTGTTCACGCGCAGGAGGAAGAGGAGGAGGAGGAGGAATAATAGCGATCTAGCGCGGATGATGCTGGTCAAGGTGAGCGGCGGGCGGATGAGAGCGTCGACGGGGCGCAGAGATCTTCGGACAGTGCGGGCGTGGAGCGCTCGCCGCAGTGTGTGGTGTTCCTCCGCGCTTTTCTTCTCCCGCTCCTTCTCAAACAAAATGTCCCTCCATCCAGAAAGGCAGTGAACTACACCTCCATACTCCACCTCTCTCTCTCTCTCTCTCTCCCCTTTTTCTCTCTCTACCTACCTACCTGTCTCCCTCTATTTTTCTACGTCTACAATCCTCCCTCTCTCCTCTCAGCCTCACACGTTCCTTCTGTACCTTTTCTATACCATCCACTCTCCGTCCCTTTCTCTACATATCTTTTAAGCGTCCTCCCTCCCTTTTCATCAGCATCTATCCCTTTCCCGCTTTCTTTCTGCCCTTCCTGTCCCACTCTATCCTTCCTTTACCCATCTCCTCTCTCTCTCTCTCTCTCTCTGTATTCCTCCAGCGGTGGTCTCGTGAAGCCTCCTGTGATGGATGCTCGGTGACCCCCCCTCCATCCCTCCTCAGTGTTTGAGAGTGTGTAGTAAGTGTGTGTGCGTGTGAGAGAGAGCGCGTGTGCGCGCGCGTTCGCGTGATGGAGCCGTTCCTGCAGCTCGCGCCTCACTCGCTGGCCATCGTGCTCTCGCGGCGGCGCGCGGACGGCTCTCCCGCGGGGGTAAGCGAGAGCGCCGAGCCGCCGCGGCACCACACCGGCTACGAGATCTTCGCCGACTTCAAGGCGCTCAACGCAAACTATTTCTGGAACAAGATGGTGGCTGACGCCATCGCCGAGACCTTTTTCCTGGGCTGGATAGACGAGCACGTGCTGCTGATCCAGGGCGAGGAGGAGCACCTTGAGGCGCTCAGAGAGGCCTGGATGAGAAGGTCCTTGAAAGCCCCTCACGGCTTCGACATCAAATACCTCGGTAAAAACCATTACTTTCATCTCATATGTCGCCTTCATCAATCAGACCTCCCTCATCACTGAGAGAATATATTCACTACTTACAGTACACATACACTAGAGATGGAACATCTTTTAATAGTACACCAGTGCAAGTACACCTCTAAAAAGTACACCAGTGAGAGTACAGACCTATAAATAGTACACCAGTGACAGTACACACCTCTAAACAGTACACCAGTGACAGTCCGCCTCTAAATAATACACCAGTGAGAGTCCGCCTCTAAATAGTACACCAGTGACAGTCCGCCTCTAAATAGTACACCAGTGAGAGTACACCTCTAAACAGTACACTAATGAGAGTGCACCTCTAAATAGTACACAAATGAGAGTACACCTCTAAATAGTACACCAGTGAGAGTACACACCTCTAAATAGTACACAAATGAGAGTACACCTCTAAATAGTACACAAATGAGAGTACACCTCTAAATAGTACACCAGTGTGATTACAGACCTCTAAATGGTACACCAGTGACAGTACACCTCTAAATAGTACACCAGTGACAGTACACCTATAAATAGTACACCAGTGACAGTACACCTATAAATAGTACACCAATGAGAGTACACCTATAAATAGTACACCAGTGAGAGAACACACCTCTGAATAATACACAAGTGAGAGAACACACCTCTAAATAGCACACCAGTGAGAGTACACACCTCTAAATAGTACACCAGTGACAGTCTGCTTCTAAATAGTACACCAGTGAGAGTACACACCTCTAAACAGTACACCAGTGACAGTCTGTCTCTAAATAGTACACCAGTGAGAGTACACACCTATTAATAGTACACCAGTGACAGTCTGTCTCTAAATAGTACACCAGTGAGAGTACACACCTATTAATAGTACACCAGTGAGAGTACACACCTCTAAATAGTACACCAATGAGAGTACACCTCTAAATAATACACCAGTGAGAGTACACACCTATACATAGTACACCAGTGAAAGTACACACCTCTAAATAGTACACGAATGAGAGTACACCTCTAAATAGTACCCCAGTGAGAGTACACACCTCTAAATAGTACACCAGTGAGAGTACACACCTCTAAATAGTACACCAATGAGAGTACACACCTCTAAATAGTACAACAGTGAGAGTACACACCTATAAATAGTACACCAGTGACAGTCTGCCTCTAAATAGTACACAGATGAGAGTACACCTCTAAATAGTACACCAGTGACAGTCCACCTCTAAATAGTACACCAGTGAGAGTACACACCTCTAAATAGTACACCAGTGACAGTCCGCCTCTAAATAGTACACCAGTGAGATTACGCC
This sequence comes from Hoplias malabaricus, assembly GCF_029633855.1. Classification (NCBI taxonomy): domain Eukaryota; kingdom Metazoa; phylum Chordata; class Actinopteri; order Characiformes; family Erythrinidae; genus Hoplias; species Hoplias malabaricus. Next base: position 19,262,732 of record NC_089803.1, on the reverse strand, counting down.
TCTAAATAGTACACAAGTGACAGTACACCTCTAAATAGTACACCAATGAGAGTACACACCTATAAACAGTACACCAGTGAGAGTACACACCTCTAAATAGTACACCAGTGAGAGTACACACCTCTAAATAGTACACCAGCGAGAGTACACACCTCTAAATAGTACACCAGTGACAGTACACCTATAAACAGTACACCAGTGAGAGTACACACCTCTAAATAGTACACCAGTGAGAGTACACACCTCTAAATAGTACACCAGCGAGAGTACACACCTCTAAATAGTACACCAGTGACAGTACACCTCTAAATAGTACACCAATGAGAGTACATCTCTAAATAGTACACCAGCGAGAGTACACACCTCTAAATAGTACGCCAGTGACAGTGCACCTCTAAATAGTACAGCAGTGACAGTACACCTATAAATAGTACACCAGTGACAGTACACCTATAAATATTACACCAATAAGAGTACACCTCTAAATAGTACACCAGTGAGAGTACACACCTCTAAATACTACACCTGTGGCAGTACACCTCTAAATAGTACACCGGTGACTGTCCGCCTCTAAATAGTACACCAGTGAGAGTACACACCTCTAAATAGTATACCTGTGACAGTACACCTCTAAATAGTACATCAGTGACAGTACACCTATAAATAGTACACCAGTGAGAGTACACACCTCTAAATAGTATACCTGTGACAGTACACCTCTAAATAGTACATCAGTGACAGTACACCTATAAATAGTACACCAATGAGAGTACACCTCTAAATAGTACACCAGTGAGAGTACACACCTCTAAATAGTATACCTGTGACAGTACACCACTAAATAGTACACCAGTGACAGTACACCTATAAATAGTACACCAATGAGAGTACACCTATAAATAGTACACCAGTGAGAGTACACCCTTCTAAATAGTACACCAGTGAGAGTACACACCTCTAAATAGTACACCAGCGAGAGTACACACCTCTAAATAGTACACCAGTGACAGTACACCTATAAACAGTACACCAGTGAGAGTACACACCTCTAAATAGTACACCAGTGAGAGTACACACCTCTAAATAGTACACCAGCGAGAGTACACACCTCTAAATAGTACACCAGTGACAGTACACCTCTAAATAGTACACCAATGAGAGTACATCTCTAAATAGTACACCAGCGAGAGTACACACCTCTAAATAGTACGCCAGTGACAGTGCACCTCTAAATAGTACAGCAGTGACAGTACACCTATAAATAGTACACCAGTGACAGTACACCTATAAATATTACACCAATAAGAGTACACCTCTAAATAGTACACCAGTGAGAGTACACACCTCTAAATACTACACCTGTGGCAGTACACCTCTAAATAGTACACCGGTGACTGTCCGCCTCTAAATAGTACACCAGTGAGAGTACACACCTCTAAATAGTATACCTGTGACAGTACACCTCTAAATAGTACACCAGTGACAGTACACCTATAAATAGTACACCAGTGAGAGTACACACCTCTAAATAGTATACCTGTGACAGTACACCTCTAAATAGTACATCAGTGACAGTACACCTATAAATAGTACACCAATGAGAGTACACCTCTAAATAGTACACCAGTGAGAGTACACACCTCTAAATAGTATACCTGTGACAGTACACCTCTAAATAGTACACCAGTGACAGTACACCTATAAATAGTACACCAATGAGAGTACACCTATAAATAGTACACCAGTGAGAGTACACCCTTATAAATAGTACACCAGTGAGAGTACACACCTCTAAATAGTACACCAGTGAGAGTACACCTCTTAATAGTGCACTCATGACAGTACACCTCTAAACATAGTTCACAAATACCCCAATGACAGTACACCTCAGTGCAGTACAATAATTAGGCCGAGAGTATACACCTTACCGGCACACCAGAACAATACATTAGAACTATTTTGAATTAAACAGAACATCAGCATTTTCATGGCACTGTGCTCAAAACATATTCAAGACCCATAGTACACCTGATCAAAGGCAGTTAGCAAATGTGAACAGTGGACACTGCTGAGTGAAAACAGATATTCTTTATAACACAACATATTTTTTTAAAGACTTAGCCTAATACAAGAAATTCTTATCAGAAACTGACAGTGCTTTTGTGTAAAATCTGATTTCAACTGCAATGTAATTCCTCTCATTTATCTTTTATCCATCCATCATGCTTTTCACCTCTTTGGTACGCTGCATTGTCTGTGGTTGGCAACAATTGCATCTCTAAGCTGGATATTTTTAAATGAAGTATTTCCCCCATAAAACCCTCTGACTGATGTGTCTGTGGCTGAATGTTTCTGGAAAATGTCACCTCAATTGCACAGGTCTGATGTGCAGCCTGGGCTCTGCAGGCTTGGAAAATAGTCAGAGGAGCTGTTGACCAAACATGCTAAGTTGGCTAACAGCATTAGCAGCCACTAATTAGCTTGAACCTTTGTTGTCATAATGCTAATTGGGGGCTAGCAGTTTTCATTCATTGTTTTTTTGGCTTTAACTGTTCCTTTAAGCTGTTTGTAAACCTGATGACCTGCACCCCCTTCGGATTCAGTTTCTATGCGAGCAAAAGGGATCGCCTCAGACAGCCTTTAAAGCCGCGCTCTGTAATTTTCAAAGCTGTTTAGTTTGTGTTGGCTTTGTTGTGTTTCTCTGTTTATTCCTGGAGGCAGTCCCTTAGATTCCTCCAGAGCTTTCTTACCATGAGCCAATAATAGGGATTTTTATTTCTCTTTGTTTACAAACAATCGACAGGTAGAGATTTAGAAATTTTGTTTGGTGCTTTTTTTTCCATCAGGTGGTCTGTGTTGAAAGCTCAGAGTAAATTGGCAGGGTGAGACTGTGATATTTAGTATTTTAGCAATAAAATAAAATTGCTGTTTTTTGGTAACAGCCTTATTGAGCATTTCTCAATGTAGGGTCTGTAGATATATTGTGTTGTAAAGGTTTTATGACATTCCAGTCAGATTGTGGGCTTAGCAGAGCCACAGAATTAGTCTGAACAAGTCTGGTATATTTTTAGATGTGAAGTATTTAATGGAATTTAATGGAATGGAACTTACTCACGCATTCACTTAATTAAATGTATAAAATGCCCTAAAAGACTGTTCTGTATGTTTACTGATTGTTTTCTATAGTAAAGAAAGAGGTTAGTGTTGGCATATTGATGCAGGAATTAGTTTTGCTTTCATGCAGCTCCAGGATCCTAGCGGCCTGGGTCCTATTCCTTTTTGGTGAGGTGCTGTATTCTCTCTGTGTTTGCATGGGTTTCCTCCATGTGTGCTGATTATCAAAAACATGTTGGTAAAGTCCCCGTGTGTGAGTGACTGGGTGAATATATGATGCCCTTTGATGGACTGGTGCATGCCCACTGTGCCCAAGAGTGTTCCATTTCATACGATGCTTTTGCATGGAGATTTGATCAGCTGAATACACGTCTCCACGATTGGTGCATCTTAAATCAGCTGAATTCACTTGTTATGTCTTGTCTAAAATCTATTGGAAATATAATATGCACAAAGCTAGCGTATCTTGTTCATTAAAATGATTATGTGTGTGTTCTTACTCTATTGTGGTTTGTTGGAGAAGGCCATGTGTGCTGTCTTCCATTCAGAGTTTTCTTATTCACGTCACTGATGTTCCCCTCCTTTATTCACACCAATCAGAGCAGAAACACACATCCCGTTTGTAGGACTATTTGTGGCCTGCTGGACTCGGGCCTAAGCTGGCACCATTCACCCTCTGAGTTCAGCCATTAAGAGACACTGCTCCAGGGTGGGCTGGCCACTATTGTTGAGCTTTAAGTGGAATCAGCGTAGGAGCAGAGTGACTGAGCAACAGTACATTCAGTAAAAAACACATTCAGTTCGCAGTCACAAATACAGAATTTAATTTCCACATGAAACAAACAAGTTACATCAACACGTTATTTTATTTCACATTTACATGTGTCTGAAGAACGTGTGTAAGTAACACCCATCTGAATCTACAAACACAGGTTCAGTGCATATCTTCATGTGCCTCTTTAGTGACATTTTACCTGACTCCATTTCTTTCTTTATTTTTTACCTCTCCCTCACTTTCTCACATTCTACTTTCTACTGTCTCTCACTTTCTTAAAACTTTCTCTCCCTTATTTCCTGTGAATTCAGCACATTTTTAATTTCTCTCTCTCTCTCTCTCTCTCTCTCTCTCTCTCTCTCTCTCCTACTTTTAATGCCTCTCCCCATTATTTTATTTCTATTCTTTTCTTTAGTTGTTTCTGCAGCCTCTTTCTGTTTATAGCGCTCTTAAACTTTCTGTTTCTCACTTTTATTAATTTTCACCGTCTGTTTTCTCAACATAATCTAGTCTCTCTCTCTCTCTCTCTCTCTCTCTCTCTCTCTCCCTCTCTCTCTCTCTCTCTCTCTCTCTCTCTCTGCCTCTTTGTGTTTGTTTTGTCTTGCGGAACTGAAGTGACCCCTTTAAAGAATTGACGCCTCCCTCCACTGATGGACAGGAACGCTCTCTTTATGCTTTGTTTTCTGTTGTGTCACACTCTAAATGTTAAGGTATTAATGTCAGTTAGGAACGGAATTTGATCCTGTGATGAGTTTGTAGTTACGTTTGTGTTCTGCTAATCTCCAGCTGAGTCCAAACTATGTACACTGAGTTGTGTTAGTGGTCTTTTGTACTGTGGTCACATGCAAAGTTTGGCACATTGTGGTGGTCTAACGCTGTGGTGGTCTCAAGACCAACTGTGGCTGGCCCGTTGTGTGACAAATAAGTGGCAGTTAGGAAAGCAGCCAAGTAATACGTTATAAACATTAATTCAAGGAACATCTACTTTAGCGTTTGTTTCTTTAGTTTAGCTTTTGAGCTACGAGGCTTTTTTGCTAATGGATCATTATCTACAAGAATTGGTGATGGTTAATACTTTTATAGAGACCATATATGTTATAGGTGTTCTCTGACCACATAGGTGCACTTATGTAGGTAGGTAGTTGTTAAGTTAAAATGTGTTGCTCTGCATACGTTGCCCACTTTCACCTTGTTCTTCAGTAGTCACGAGTAGGGCCACAACACTAGTACTATATTTTGACTGGAGCCTCATATTCATCAATGAAAATGGTGGTGGTGTGTTAGTGTGTGTTGCCCTGGTATGAGTGGATCCGGAACAGCAGTGCTGCTGGAGTTTAGAAACAAGGACGGTATTATGATGTCATTATTCTATGTTTACATACTGTCATAATTAGATATGTACACGGATTATTGGCAGTACTCATTTGCTCAAGGCCCAGTTTCCAGTTACAGTTTTTTGCAGCTTTAACATAATTAATTTTACCATAATATTAAAATGATTCAGTGTTCAGACTTAATTATTACATAAAAATATTTGCAAACAATTTCTGCAATCTGCGCAAATCTCTGAAGGGAGTTACTGAGTCTGGGATGGGACCCATTCACATTAACACACTGAACTAGAACAATGTAGAAAATAGTTTTTTCCAGGGGGAGGATTAGCCTGGTATGAATGTGCCTTTATTTGCTCTGTGCTTTCTGGCAACACGAGCTCTTGTAAACGTGACTTTGCATGTTTTGTGTGTGTGTGTGTTGGTATGCCCTGTGCGTATGGGGTGGGGGTGTATTGTGTGGTCTCTTCACCGCATATCTGCAGGGGAGCTGTGTGTCTGTACAGGTCGAGTGGGAGAGAAATGCCCCCAGCTCTCTGTCTGAACATAAATCTTCCTCTGCTTACATCTTACCCCCTTCTCCTCTGATCCCAGATCACCTTCCTACACCTCAGTTTTAAATGTAGCCTTTAACCCCTTAATTGCACAGTTCTTTCTCCAAACATTTAAAACACGCCTCAAGTTGTTAGTGACCCAGCACTGACACCCAAGTCAAATAAACGTACATACTGCCACAATGGTACCCCCTGAACCAAACTGTAAAACATTTCATCGACAACAGGAATAAAAAGATAAGGGATTTTTTGGGTCAATGTTTTTGATGTACACTGAAAAACAAACACTTATAATGTGTAGAAATATGCACTACATCTACCTGGATTAGCATTGCATAGAAGCCTGGTCATTTCTGCATGGTTCAAATATCACTGCTTTGAATACAGTAGGCTACCGACACATGGCATATACATTCTGCTCTAGTGGAGTACAGTAAATCTGTCATCAAATATAAAAACTGTAACAGTAAAACACACACACACACCGGTGCACTATATGGTCAAAGAACAGAGGGCAGGCAGCCATCGAAGCAATTGGGAGCGGTGCAGAGTAATGTGTTTTTCTTTAAGGGCACCTCAGCCCTGGTTGTTGAGGGAGGAGACAACGCTGTTTTTTTCACTCCCCCCCACCCCCCAGCTCCAATGTTCCTGCTGTTTGAGGGGACTGAACCCCAAGCCTGCTTCTCTAACCTTTAATATAAATAAAACAGCAAAAGTAATAGAACACAAGACTTTTGTGCATTATTTATTTACTTATTGCATATAACTTTAGTGCAGTAACAACCATCTTGCCATTGTTTCAGTGGCGAAATATAAAAATAAAACACAGTACAGGGGCGGCACGGTGGTGCAGCAGGTTAGTGTCGCAGTCACACAGCTCCAGGGACCTGGAGGTTGTGGGTTTGAGTCCCGCTCCGGGTAACTGTCTGTGAGGAGTTGGTGTGTTCTCCCTGTGTCCGCGTGGGTTTCCTCCCACAGTCCAAAAACACACGTTGGAATGTGGATTGGCACCTAAGTGTCTGTATGTGTGAGTGTGTGTCACCCTGTGAAGGACTGGTGCCCCCTCCAGGGTGTATTCCTGCCTTGACCCACCACGACCCTGAACTGGATAAGCGCTTACGAATGAAAATGAAAACACGGTACATTAAATAATACTCAATTTCATGAAAATGTGGTTGAAATGTTATCTTTTACCACTTACAGATATCATTCTACTGACCACTGGTTGCTAAGATATGGAGGGTTTGGTCTAAGCTACTGGAAATACTTTTTTGCTAGTATTAATATAACTGAAATAATCTTTAAAAAAACAATAAATCATTAAAAAAACAATATATATATATATAGTTTTTTTAATGATTTGGCCAATTTACAGGTGACACAGCAGAATTGGCAGGTAGTCAATGAATTGGGAGAAAATTAGTAAAAGTTTTCCATAGGTAAGAAGCATTGATCAGTTCTTCGATCCCAATAGTTGTTCCAGTGTTTTAAGTCATTTTAACATATGAACTCCATTCAGATCCGGAGAGTTTCTGGAGTTACCCTTTCACACATGTAGGGCTGCATCCGAAAGTGTGTACTTCAACAGTACTTACTGAATTGGATCCAGTGCGCACTGCCCAACCGTTAAAGCTGGGGTTGCATACTTCAATTTCACCCAATGAAGTACGTCATGCGTACATACCTTTCGCGTACTGTTTGACGAATACTATGTATTCAGACACCCTAGTCCTTCTCGCATACTGCGTTTGCGCACTGTTCCGTATGGAAGTACGCGATTTCGGACACAGACGTTCTCTCAGCTAGAAATGTTCCACATGTTTTAGGCATGGGGCTTTTCCTCTTGTGGAGGTAAAGTGTGATTCTCTCTAATATTAGTGACAGGTCTTATAGAGTGAGGCAGCAAAATGATAAAACAACCTGAACATAATAAAAGTACAAGGTGCAGAGTGGGAAATGAGGTCCCAGGTCACTAGAGGGATTTGAGGGTTAAAGAGCTGCTACAAACAGCTTTCATCACTGTAAGAATGAATGGTGGCTTTTTTTTCCAGAAGCTTAAATCTGAAGGAAGGATTGGAGTGAGGGGGCGGCTGTGTCCCGTGGCCATTTGGCCTCTGCTCTGATTCACCTCCTGACTTGACATCTACACTTAAGGGCATGTTTGTTTCCTGATTTTAATCACTTCCTCCCTTTCTTCGTGACCCTCATCTCCATCTGAAAATGGATTTAATTGTAGGAACTGAGTTTGAGGTGTTTGGTGTGTTGTTGTCGTCGTTAAGGAAACAAAGTGATTGAGGTTTTGCAACTTTGCGTTGAGATGCAGCTGCTGTAATTTGTGATAAGCAGATGAACCATCCCACTGCCTTCACTGGTGAGTCACGGTGCGGAACTGCGGCTGTGTGGAGCAAGAGTCAAACATTGAAATGGACTGATCCGTGAAGTGGGGTGGTGGGGGTATGGAACAGTAGTTGCTCTCTTGCTCCTGCAAGTCACACTCTTCTTCCCCATACTTCTTGTTTACTCTGTCCCCTAGAGGAAACTTATGTTAAAGGGGCAAAACTCATATTTTCAGTCAATGTGAACATTAATTACGGGGGTCTGGATTAGAGCTATGACAAATATTGATACAGCGATATACCGTATTGCTTTGCTTTATGATACAATGCCGCCAAATAATGATTTCATATTTAATTTTCATTGAAATATGCAGGTGCTATAGGGCGGCACGGTGGCGCAGCAGGTAGTGTCGCAATCACACAGCTCCAGGAGCCTGGAGGTTGTGGGTTCGAGTCCCGCTCCGGGTGACTGTCTGTGAGGAGTGTGGTGTGTTCTCCCTGTGTCTGCGTGGGTTTCCTCCTGGTGACTGTCTGTGAGGAGTGTGGTGTGTTCTCCCTGTGTCTGCGTGGGTTTCCTCCGGGTGACTGTCTGTGAAGAGTGTGGTGTGTTCTCCCTGTGTCTGCGTGGGTTTCCTCCGGGTGCTCCAGTTTCCTCCCACAGTCCAAAAACACACGTTGGTAGGTTGATTGGCGACTCAAAAGTGTCTGTAGGTGTGAGTGTGTGTGTGTATGTATATGTGTGTGTCGCCCTGTGAAGGACTGGTGCCCCCTCCAGGGTGTATTCCCGCCTTGCGCCCAATGATTCCAGGTAGGCTCTGGACCCACCGTGACCCTAAACTGGATAAGCACTTACAGATAATGAATGAATGCAGGTGCTTTTAATAGACCCGCTTTGAAACAGACAAAGTCTATGTAATTGAACTGTCTTGTTAAAATAAAGTACATAGGCAATGCAACAAACACGTGCAGTCACCACAGAGCTGTTCTGCTTTCTGTGATTTTAAGGTTACTATACACTGAAATGATGACCCACTTAGACATGGACAGGGTATGTGTATTAGAGCTATGAAGCTAAGCTATGTACTTTATTCTACATTATCTCATATTAGTTTTCAGATTCCGTGAAACTGACGCCAATAAATATATTATTCCTGCCATTTCTGTGAATATTATCTTCAATCACACAGAGGTTGAGATGTGTCATAGAGGATCATCCTGAAATACATTGAGTATCGTAGAATCACAATATCATGACACCATAGTTATCATGGGCAATGTATCGTGAAAATATCACATCGTGAGGTTGTGAGGTGTTATTCCTGCCCCTTTTCTGAAACACCTACCAACCCACAAACCATAAAACAAGTCTACTTGGTCAGTCTTTTAAGTCTAAATATTTACCTGGAGTGCAAGTCCTTTAGAATGATATCACTGTATCGCTGTGTGTGAGCACTGTGTGAGCTATGTGTGGCTCGTTATCATTTAACAGAACTGGCACCGAAACTGGTGGTTCTGAGAGCTGTTAAAACAGGGTAATGCTGCTGTGGTTTTTTATCCTTGTGATATTTTGACCTTGTTTTTATATATCATTCTATAGTGTGGGCTATTTTTCTAGATTTTTTTGTTTACAAGCGCAAGAGATACCAAACTCCAGCTTCGTGAGCTGCTATGAGTAACTCTGACCTGACCAGTCAAAACCCAAATCTCCAAATGACCTCACCACCAGCTTCCCCAGTTTAACTCAATGGGGCTGGATGAGTTGGTACTGCATGACTAAGCCATGGACAGATGGTCGTGAGCTACCTCATCCTCAATACATCATCGTCATCATCATCATCCTCAGCATCCTGTGCACAGCTCCTGCTGTGAGTCATGGGGAGACAGTGGGCAGGCCTTAGAGCCGGGGAATCCTGCAGCTGTACGCTGATCCCGGTGGTATTTCCAATGGTAAGGTCGCCCTCGTCTCATCCACTTAAGAGGATCATCCTCATAAACTCCGGCTCAGCTCGGAGCCCAGCATTAGGTGTCATTGTAAAGAGCTCCCCCTGCAGGAGCAGTAGCAGTCATTTAACCACTTGTGATCCGGATCTCTTTACATATAATTCAATACATGTCATCACATACATGTTAATCTTGCTGACAGGTGTCAGTGGCTGTGTGGATACTAGATTGACGCTGGTTTCATTATGGTTTGAACAAAGAGGTAAGAACAGGGGTGGGTGGGTTTAAAAACTCTCTTACTTTACAAAGGGAATATATTGATTTTTATTCAGCATTTCATCATGCCTGGGTGGCACGGTGGTGCAGCAGGTAGTGTTGCACTCACACAGCTCCAGAGACCCCCTCCGGGTGACTGTCTGTGAGGAGTATGGTGTGTTCTCCCTGTGTCTGTGTGGGTTTCTTCCGGGTGCTCCGGTTTCCTCCCACAGTCCAAAAACACACGATGGTAGGTGGATTAGTGACTCAAAAGTGTCAAAGTGTGAGTGTCTGTGTTGCCCTGTGAAGGACTGGCGCCCCCTCCAGGGTGTATTCCGCCTTGCACCCAATGATTCCAGGTAGGCTCTGGACCCACCGCGACCCTGAACTGGATAAACGCTTACAGACAATGAATGGATTTCATCATGCGTGTAGATATGTTGGTCACTGCGCTCTGACTGGACACTATGGGCTTTACACGTTCAGAGAACAATGCTGTAATGTGTAGAGAGATGTTCCTTGACCTAATGGATAATAAATACAGTGGCATATTAAGCTTTGTCTCTTTACTCATACTTGTGGCTGTGCACCCTTTAGTCCTGTCCCATTAATCACACTTACAGCTTTGCACCCTTGGTTTACGGGTGCTCCTTTAAATGTACAATGGTGCCCTCTATGAGCCCTTAATCAGACCTTTACTTAGAACCTCCACTGCCTTTACAGACATTTAGGCAGTTTTACAGTTTGTCTTGGTTCTACCCAAAATGTCTTCCTCCAGCATTTGCCTATGGCTTGCTCACATGAGCTATTCATTTCATATGTGTTTTAATTTTCAATGTCTGTAAAGTTACTGTGTGACATCATCAGGTTATAAAAAGTGCCATACAAATAAATCAGACTAGACTAATGTGCCCATTTCGCAGCTACATATCAGATTGCACTGCTGTCTTGGTCTTTACTTACAATCCACTCATATCCTGTGATGTTTTCATATAAAGTAATTATAAATAATATTTATAGTGTTGTGTATTTAAGCACTGTGCTGGAACTTGTTACTGTGGTGTGCATTTCAAACAGGGCCTTAGGGCTGAGGGCAAGAACTGGGACAGGGCTTGAGTGTACTTGAAGTTCCTGCTGGTATCCGATTTTATCTGTAAGTCTGTTTTCCTCCACTAGAGGACAGAGTTGGACAGCAGTGGGGCTTTAGTTCTTTCTGTCCGTAAGTGGGAGCTCCTGCTCTCTTCATTGTTGTGGAGGCCAAAGTCATATACGAAACACGGAATAACGGATTTCATAGTTTTAAATCCAGTGAGATGCAGAGTGTGTGTCTTTCCAGAGATGTGTGAGGCTGGGGCTGAGTTGTGTATCGACAGAAAGCTTTTATTAAATGTGTTCTTTGTACGCCTTCTGTAATAACAGGACGTGTTTGTGTGGCTGGTGACTGGAACAGGTATTTGAAATAATACAAAGTGATAGTGTGTGTAAATATATCCAGATGTGCTGTGATTTAATGTCTTTCATTCTGTACACGCTCTAGAGTGAATTTAGTGTTCCTGAATTAGCACAAAAGAAAAAGGTGAAGGATCTGTGGTAGAAAATCTGGCACAGTGAACCTGGGCATGTGGAGGCAGAAACTTTTCATTATGGTGTCAGTGTGTTATACAGGTGTGAAAGAACAACGTCTTTGAAATGTGAACGCGGTAATAGCATAAGTGTTGTGCCCCTTTTCTGGCTAAAAGCCTGAGATGGTAGTTAACTTAATGAGGAGAATGCTGGTGTGTGCACATTTCATGACAGCTAAAGTTTCATCTACCTCCAGTTCCCACTCTTTATTTTATTTAATCCCTGTGTTCATTGTAAAAAGATACCATGGTGTTTTTCTTAAAGGGGAAATATTATGAAAAGAAAATCACTTTTTCTGTGCACTTGCGCATTAAAGCAATGTTTATGATTGTGGGAAACGCTGTTCTCTCTGGTTTGTTTACATTCAGTTCTCTCCATCTTTTAAAGGGAAAGGGTATGTTTTGGGGGAAAAAAAACATTGTTTGAACAGCCTTGTCCTTCTCTCCATTGAAAGTTAGTTGGCAAGGAATCTGGACTTTAAGGACCTCACCAATGATTTTGCCACCAGGAAAAGACCCATCAGTGGGCACTAACTGGGGTATTAGTTTCAGTGTTTAGCACTTTGTGGAAGTCTGTTTTTTTTTTTTTTTATGAAAAAATGAGGAGTGTGGTGTGTTCTCCCTGTGTCTGCGTGGGTTTCCTCCAGGTGCTCCGGTTTCCTCACACAGTCCAAAAACACATGTTGGTGGGTGGATTGGCGACTCAAAAGTGTCCGTAGGTGTGAGTGAATTTCTGAGTGTGTGTGTTGCCCTGTGAAGGACTGGCGCCCCCTTCAGTGTGTATTCCCGTCTTTCACCCAATGATTCCAGGTAGGCTCTGGACCCACCGTGACCCTGAACTGGATAAGGGTTACAGATAATGAATGAATAAATGAATGAATGAATGAAAAGATGAGTAGTCAGTAAATAATACTATACAACAGCAGCAACAGCTGAAGTTTAAATTGTCTGGAAAGTTTTATTTATTGTTTGAATTACCACAAAAACTCATTTTGTACTTTAGGTTTTTAGTTTTGTAGCACTTTAGGTCTGTGTTTACTTTCATGCAGTTAGCGTCTCCCAAATTTAGAATCTATCTTATCTACAGCACATATAAATCGTTACCCACATATGGACAGGGGCATAGCACCAAATTCTGGGCCCTTTGCTCAGGCAGTGCCCATGGGCTCCCCTCAACCACATTTGGCTGAAGAGAACAACTTTTTATCAAGTAGCCTATTCATTACATGAAAGAAAAATGCCCTTTCAGATTTCCACATTAACAAAATGCATCATTTATAATGAAAGATAAACAAAACTACTCATTTTTCATTTAAAAAGGGTAAAAAAACAAAAAAACAAAACCCAGACTTCCACAAAGTGCTAAACACTGAAACCGATGGGTCATTTCTTGGTGGCAAAATCGTTGGTGAGGTCCTTAAAGTCCAGTTTTCTTGCCAACCTACTTTCAATGGAGAGAAGGACAAGGCTGTTCAATCTATCCTGGCTCACTGGTAGGCTGTGCAAGCAAAAAAGTATTTAGAATTTACCTCAGATTACAGATAAGAAGTCATGTTATTTCTAATTTTGTGGTATGCAGTTTTTAGCACTGACGTTTCAGTGGTATTGAAGTGTTTTATAACCACAGGAGTTAATTTAACGTAGGCTATTTTCTTTCACATTTGAGCTCACCTTTCTTGGGAAAGATTTTGTTAGCAGTTGCTTTCCCTCTTTTCTTTTTTGTCTTTTTCCTGTCTCTCTTTTTTTTTATTTTTTTGAAAACCAGAGTTAGCTTTCTTGTGCATCATCTTCCTAAGCACAGATACAATGAACACTAAGTTAAATGCGCCTAGTTAAAAAGCCTGGTGAAGGTGGACTTAGCCATTTCGTACAAGGGGTGAGGGTGCCTGTCCTCACACACTATATGTAGGCTAGGACACATCAAGTCGATCCATCAATCAACCAGTTTATTTACACAAAACATTAAGTTTACATTAGTTAGCAACATTTATTGTGATTTTTAAATGATATTAATATTTAAAGGAAAATAAGATTCCAGAATTCTCAAGGGCCCTCTCCTTATTGGGGCCCTGGTAACTCAGTCCCACTTTTCACCCCACTATGATGCAGCTGCATATGGAGCAGGAATAGAGCAGTGTCCTTATCTTGGCTCATGCTTTTCCCTGTTTGGAGGTCTTTAAAAACCTCCAGATGCCCTTTCTCTGCTGTGAGCAGAGAGAGAGAGAGAAAGCCTAGCATACCAGTCTTTTTATGCATGCAGACACCCAAATGTTGAGTACAGCACCCAAGTAAGAACAGGAAAATCAAAGAAAGTGGTTCTTGATCCTTGTAGTGTTTTGACCAAAGCATGTCACAGAACCCAGAAACTGTTTTAAGTTCTAGAGGAATGGTGTCTATATTTTAACATTATGGGATATTATGATGTACTGAACCGTTTAATATAAGATTCGATATTAAGACCAACCTAATGAAGATATCTTGGATTTGAGGAACAACCTGAGGAGTCACACAATAGTCATTTCAGGATGGAAAGGGTTCTAAATCGATTTCTAAAACACTGGGATTCCAGAGAGCCTTTATTTCTAAATGGAGGACATTGGCGGGCCTAAGAAAATGTCTCCATGACATCTAATCCAGAGAGTCGCAAAGGAAGCCAGACAGACATCTCAGGAATTTCAGGTTCTGCTCACATCAGATAAGGCCATTCTTGATTTTTCCTGTTAGAAAAAGAAGATCCATTTATGAGCTGCAACATGAAAAACCTTCTGACGAAGAGGGATATTAAGATCGATCCAAGTTTGCCAAAAACACCTTGACGATGAGCCCCAAGCCTTTTAGATGAATGTTCTGAGGACTGATGAGTCGAAGTGGAACGTTTTGGAGTCACATTACATCGCAATACATGGCAGGAAGCTAACAGAGCATTCCTCAATAAGAACATCATACCTTACAGTTACGTACAGTAAAGAGATTCACTTTTATTTTTTTGCCCCAGGATTTGATTGACGTGTCAGAGTCCATGGAATCATTAATGTTGCTCTCAGAAAATCCTATAGGAGAATGTGATCTGCAGCTCAGACACAAATTGATTAATAGACAAGACAATAATGTGAATCACTTGAGCATTTTCTGATGTACTGGAATCTGAAACCAATTTCTTTGACAGAAGAAATCAGGAGAATGCAGCTGTAAAGATAAAATAATTAATTATTAGAATTGGGTGGACTTTCTGTAGTGGAAAGGACAATGCGTTTTCAGCACAGGTTACATATCATTGGTTGTACGTAGTTCCTTTGTTGTTTCATACGCCATGTTTTATTTTTGCTTGCAACACTTTATCTATTTCCATGATGCTGACTTATAGCTAAACAGTCTAAAAAACATTTGCAGGAAGCTTGCATTCTCTTCCCAGAAAGATTCACTGGTGTAATCCTCTCAGCACTAGTGAATAATCTCTCTTGTTTGATAAATGCCATAGATAATCTATAACAGCCGAATGTGACCCACTTTCAGCTAATGGTAAAACAGTGGTGCACCCTTTTGCTGGGTCACCCACCTCTGCCTTGTTCTATCCACCCTGATTACACGGCACAAACTTCGTTAGCAGTGACAAATTGCAATTCTGGATCATGCTCTCACTTCTTTTTCGCAGGGATTACAGCTCCATTGTCGGCCGGTTGTCATCTGGAAGGCATTCTGCGTGCTCTGAGGTCTACAATGAGACAGCAGCAGAGCTTCCGGGGTTTTCTCCAGCAGACTGCCCTTTTCACAGGGAAAGCCAATGAAATAAAACTGCCGCTGATTTCTTTGTTTAGATATTGCCATGTGACCCATGCTAATGAATGGCCTGCTTAGCAGACTCCTGGCAGCAGCCACACAGGATGAAGCTTAAGAAGGAGACAAACACACTCTCTCACACTCACATTTCTTTTGCCCTCTTATTTATTTCTTCTCTCTTGCTTTCTGAAGCTAGGATCCAGTGTTGTCCCAAATTACCTAATATTGGGTGAGATTAAAGAGATGCCTGCAAGCGCAGAGACCCTACAACAAAGGTCCATGTAATCATTAATGGGCTGCATAGAAAAGTGCGCACTTTCTGGAACATTGTGTTAAGTGTTGTGAGTGTGAGTAACTGAGTGAATGTCACAATCCAGCTCCATGAGATGCTTCTTATCTAAGCTAGGGCAAAGTTTCAAAAAGCTTTATTGTAATTTCAACTCTATGTGAGTGCACAGAGAACGAAAACAATGTTCCTCCAGGACCATGTTTCAACAATGAGTGCAAACAATAAAAACCAAAACATTACAATAAATAGAAAGAACAAATTATAGCACAGAAAACAAGTGCAAAAAAAAAAGAATGGACACCATAGAACCAGTCGACTTCAAGGAACACTAGGTAAGATTTGGTAATGTTTTGCTCATGAGCTCCACCTAGAGTTGCAGAGTGTAAATCACTTTTACAACATTGTCCTGAAATCAAGAGGGATTGATGTGGAGTGGAGATTGATATTTATGACCTTTCTTGAAGTCCACAGACATCTCCGTTGTGGATGCAAAACACTGAATAATACTTCCTCGTGGAGCAGTTCATAAATGTGTGTGAGAGATGCCACCTTGTGGAGAATTTTGGACTGATTGAGCATGTGAGTGAGTCCAAAGCCAGTTCCAATAGTTTAATGTCACTTTATCCTATAGTAATGCAATAATGCCACAGAAAACCCTTATTTGGGATGGGAATTGTGATTGTTTGCTGATTTCCGACATTTTTTTCTTATGTACACTTTTTGATACATTGGGACTGAGACTGGGACTAAATTCTGTTTTTATTTTTGGGGGAAAATGAGTTCAGTCCCTGGCAATGCCATGGTCATCTGTAGCTGAGAGTCCAAGACAGCTTCATGTTCTACTGTTGGGGCGAATGACTCTCCCTCTCCCCCAGTCACACTATGTGATGGTAGCCAACACAGGCATCTGTTAGCTGATGTAAAAATGTTAGCAGTTAGTATTCTCCTCCAAGGACGTTAAGCTGTTTAGTGGAGTTGACTGCTTCAAGTATCCTGTTCTTTGTGCTATACTTCTTCTAGGTTTCCTACATTAAATCTTTAAAATGAAACATTGAGATTTATAGCATATTTAAATGTTTTAGATAAAGTAGCGTGACCAGACGTCCTCTTTTACCCGGACATGTCCTCTTATTTAGACTTAAAAAATTGCCCGGGCGGAATTTCACAAACGTCCAGGATTTTGTTTTTCTAGAGCTTACATAGAACTTCGAGAAGCGTTAATTTCACAAACTAGTCCCGCCCTCCCCTACTCCGATTGGTTCGCTTGATGTGAGAAGGGGGCGTGGTGAAGTAGCCTAAAATCTTCTGATTGGACGGTCTGACTGTAGAGCTACCGTTATTGGTCGATAATAATCTCAGATCACCCTAACATAAAGTAATGGACAATGAACAAATTCTGGAAATGCATCCCAAGAAAAACCAACAAGTGCTCTTTCAAGCAGTCAACTTCCAGAATGTGTATTGGAAGCACAAACATGCTGTATCTTGTAGATGGTCTGTTGCCACTCCACACTGCTAAACAGATGTCTCAGGCCTAATCAAAATAAAGACTTTGTAATGGTTTTAACTGAACTTCAATCCCAGTCAGGAACTTTTAGAATAGCCTCTGTGGGACAATCTCCAAGTTTACTAACTTGTCATATTAAATTCGTACATTGTGTACGTTAGCGGTTGGGATTGTTTTGTGATGTCTTTGTCCGAAAGCATCTGTTGTTGAAGAACAGAGCAGCTTACAGTGCAGTGTTCCTGATTGGAGCTTTAGACATAAGGCATAAGCCTGAGATTTAAAGCAGAATTCAAACTGTCTTTACAGGTTTAACACAAAGCATCTTCGTCGTGATCATTGTGTTATTTCATCTTGGCACGCAATGAAAAGGCAATCCCCTCGTTATAGTAGGAAAAATCCATACGTTGACCTATTTTTTTTTATTGATCTCCGTCATCCAGTCAATGAGTGACACTTGTGTCCAGACTGTTAACAACACAATGCGCTGGACGCAGGTTTTTTTTTTTGTTTTATTTTGTTTTTGTGTCTGTGTGTGTGTTGGGGGGTGTGGGGGGTAACAAATTATACTATGAGGCATTCAGCACAATGTAATCCAGTGCATCTGACAAAGGCTCAAGTGGGGATCTGTGGCACTAGATTCATTACAGTGAGAACAAATGAGTTCATGAGGTTTTCATTAAAGCCATGTTTCTCTAGGGAAACACAACCCAGCATAACATTCACAGTGACTTCTCACGCCAGCATTTGAGCTTTATCATACAATCTGGCGAGCTTAGGGCCTTAGTCAGTGACAGGATTGCCTCTTGTGTGGGGGCTTTCCTTTTATGAGTGGTTATTTTATGAGTGTATTTTTAGGAATTCACAGTATTTTTGCATCCTGAAAGCAAAGTAAAATCTAGACCTCAATCTGTGGACTAATATAAAACTGATGACTGTTACGTTTAATACAAGCTGGCAACAGATATTGTTGTTTTTTAAAGACTCATGCTATGTGGTCCTAATACTGTTCCCTGAATAAACGATGAATGTATACTGCTAGTTTTTTCAAGTTTTTATTTCCAAGTTCTATGTCCTTCTAGCCGTAATAATACAGTTTCTTCTGGTTTTAGTATAGTAGAATGCGTAGAGTAGAATTTGTGTGAATACTGTGTAATTTTGCGTGCTGTATTGTTAAATAGCAATGCTAATATATTGACACATAGATTAATATTAATACAGATAATATTATTAATTGTCTTTTGTTTGACTCCTGGAAGATGGTTGGGCAAACTTTGTTAAGGCTAATGATTCTGTGAAGTGCAGAGTTTATGTTTTAGTGTGTGATGTTCATTGGAACACAAGTGTGTTAGCATTGCTAAGGGCGTATTATAAAGTATATGTGACTGCAAAGTCAAACATTGGGCAGCTGGTGTGGCTTATTTGCTAACTGGGTTAAGCACTGTACCTAATTTATAGCTAGGTACAGAAACCATGTATATTTTTTTTCTGACAGTAAAATGACATTACCCATTGAGTGAGAAAAAAGAAGAGCTATCATCAGTATCCATTTAGCAAATGTTAGCATTAGTTGTCATTAGTTACTATGTGGACACTTTGACCAGGATTTTTTTATTTGATTGACAGGGGAAACTACTGTTGATTGGTCTTGTTGTTAAACAAGTCAGGAAGTCACAATGTTGTTCAAAATCTAGACATTGTAATGGTAATATGTGACTTTTCCCAGAATGCATTGCCATGGTGTCTGCTTCAGTTGTGACCTCAATGCAGTGCTCTGTCTGCACAATACTGAGGCAATGTGGAGTTTCCCACTGCATTTTGTTTTGGCCAACTTACTGAAACTGGGAAATGTATATAAAGATAAAAGACTATGCTGTAGTTGTGAGAACTATGATGATATTTATTGAGACTACAATAAATTACAACCAGATAAAGCCATGTTGTGAGTTCTATCAGAACTTAATACTAACCCACTGCATAATTCAAAACCACTGAAATACTAAATTACTGAATATTTCACTACAAAATGAGTATCATTAATCATTTTTAATCAGATTTAATGCAGTACAAAATGTATTTTGGTTGTGTTTTCAAAGTATGCAATTTCTGGTTTGTTTTTCTTTGTACCCTACATGATGTTGGAAACAGAATATCCTCATATTATTAAAATGTTTTGAAATATTATGAAATTAATTTTAATTTATTTATTCTGTACTTTGTAGCTCATAAACTGTTCTCCCCAAGGCTGTGTCGGTTTCCTCTTGGTGCTCCCACAAACAAAAATCACATGCTAGTTTGTGGATTAGCTGTCAAATTGTCCCCAGGTGTGAGAGTGTGAGTGAATGGGTGAGTGTGTGATGGCCATGATGGATTAGAGCTCAGTCCAGGGTGTGTTCCTGCCTTGTGCCCAGTGATTCCCAATAGGTTTGGACCTACCTAGACCCTGATTAGGAAGAAGCTATTACAGAAGAATAGCATAACGTCCTATGCTTTTTAAGACAATTGTCACTACATAAATATCTCTGAAGACTTATTCCAACAAGTGGTAGTTGTTAAAACAATGTCTACTTTGAAATTGATTAAAGCAGCATTTAAAAATCTAACAGTTATCAGAATGGTGGCAGATATCATGAGAGGCTTGTGGAGGCGTCATGTAGCTTATAGTTTTACAGCATTGACCACCCATTCCTGACATCAGTTGCAGGAGAATTTCAGATGCTGAAAGAATTGCACAGACATAGGGAGAAAGGGTCTCACTGCGTTATTAAGTGATGATAATGGTGGTGATGATGATGGAGGCAGCAGTGATATTGATGTTGAACCTGAGCCATGGACATCCTTTCATAGATTCTTCACTTTTCATCCCAAGAGCATGTCCATGCTCATTGGCACTTGACAACCATCCCTCCCACACATTCCAGTCATCAGTGAGTCTGAATGCACAGAGCAGTGTTATTGTAGCTGATTAAAGGAGTGATTGCAGTGAGTTCCGGACATTTGTGCTGCCAATTTGCTGCTGGGGATTTCGCCCTTTTACATGTGTTCAGTAGATGAGTTCAATCATGGAAATTCTCTCGCCCTCTCTTTTTCCCTTTAGTCTTCACTTTCTCTCAGTCTCTATCACCTCTACCGAGAAACACATGCTCTCACTTAGCTTTTTTTTTCTTTTGGCCATGACAATTTTCTAATTAATACATGCATTTTCTCTTTGTGATGTGTTAGTGCCCAAAGCAGGCCACTTAAGAACAAAATCCTGCATTTTAACATTCTACACATGTGTAAACCACATTCTTGTCAGAGAAAAAAGGAGTCAAAGACCCAAAAACCAAAGTTTTGTTTTCTTTCAAACAAATCTGCTCGGCCACAGTTAATGTGTTTCCAGACTACACGCAGCTGAGAGGAGAGTGCCCACTTCCAGGCTGTCTGCTCCTGAATTACAGCAGAGCTGGGAGCCTTAAATCTGCCTGAGATGGGAGCCTAGCCTTGGAGGATGGGGATAAATTACTCAAATATTATATTGCTCAAATCGCGATGATGTTTCCACGACGGGCGGATGGCCAGTACCCGCATATGGCGTGGCGCTCAGAGAAGGAAACACTGAAAAGGCTACAGATATTGAGCTATCAGTAATGCGAGTCCAAGTCTTATTTATGTGTGATTAGACCATGTTGGAGGACAGTTTTAAGATCTCCAGATCAGCCGCAGTTCAAGGCAGTTAACTTTTAGGGTCCTTTCTTTGGACAGATCTCTGTTTCATTTTTCCAAGTGCATGGCGCTCTCATTAGAAACCCGCTCTACTATAACATTACACATAATGCTGTCGGCACTGCGCTTGTTCCTAAACCATGATTAGCCTTGGCTCAGAGAGACTGAGCCCTCAAGGAGACATGACACACTTTTCCCACCACTCATGGTACTAGTGTTTTGACTTCAATTCTGGTACTGGGCTCAATACCAGACCAATTTGTTGCAAAAAAATAAAAAATAAAAATAAGTGTGGCTTGTCATCATCAAAGACCCAACATTTGATTAATTTATTTTAATTTTATTAATTAAACTTGATTATAGCTTAAATAAATGAGCAGCCTTCTTCCACATCATTCCTATTTTACTGCCTATTTTTTCACATGTTTCATATAAACAGCCGTATTACTAACACCTAGTAATCTCCATGGAGATTCTGTAATATACCATTTTAAGAATGGCCCCTTTATGGAGACCCACTCTATGGAGCATAACTTGGTTAAATCAGAGACTGCAAAGTAGTTTGATTCTTCATCTTATGAGTTGTACTTTCATTAAAATTTCCATTTTAATTAGAAATTAAACAGCTATTTTTAAAACCAATATCTTAACCTTGGGTACAGGCTTTTAATATGGGTCTATAAAATCTACTGTAACTACATTAATATAAACCTGTACACAGAACCTCCTCAAACACTCTTCTACTGAACAGGAAGCAATGCAAAATGAAGGGTGTGCTATTTCGGGACAGATGTGTTACAGTGTCTGGCTGATTCTTTATTTTTCTCTTCCATATTTGTCTTTATGTAATGCCACCTCCTTAAAATAAGTTTATATATAAATAACTCAATATGTAAAATTCTTAGAATGTTTTGCTTCTAGTACGATGCATTTTTTGACAACAATAGACCTGACGTTTGTGCATTAAACAGCACTTACACTGCAGCTGTGCAGTGCTAGAGGGTAGTTTGCAAATGGCTGCCGTACAGAAACTGTGTGAAACATGTATTTCTTATATCTATGTTTTGTTTCAATATTTTACAGTTGATATTTGATATGATTGCAGCTAGCTATATCGTGTTATAAATGTTTTTCAGGGTACAAGGTCAAATGTTAGTGAATGAGTCTCTTCAGGAGTATGTTTTAGATAGGTTTGCCAGTACGGACCATGCCTGTGACGTTAAAACATGGTGGAGGTGAACTTTTTTTGTGCAAAAGTTCAGGGCGGTTTTGGAACGTGTGTAAAGCCAAACCAAGAGCCAAATTCAATAGAAAGGGTGGAGACGAGGTGGAGGTGGGAGCAAAGCACACTATGCTTCACCAATAAATGTTCTTTGGCAAGACTCCTAACTCTATGTTCTCCTTTAATGTGATTTAAATTGCAAGTTCCTTTTGATGAGTGTCTACTTTATGCATAAATGTAAATGTCTATGTCTGTTATGTTAGAAAATGCCCTGTGAAGGACTGACACCCCCACTAGGTGATTCTGGGTAGGCGCCAGAATGAATGAATGAACATCTACTAAACTGACACACTCATGTAAATGTGTTATGATGTGATTTGTCCCTCAAAATATAAACTAAAAGGCATATCCTAGTGTTAGTTTGCTCAAATGAAGGAATAAAGTCATTCATAGTTTGAGAACTGAATTCTTTAATACATAATAACGCTGAAAAAGCATTGAACTTCCAATACATTATATCTATGGCATATCTTGGACTTCTTTTCTTTATAAGAAGGACTGTGTTTGAAGCCGTAATGGAGACTGCAGGAGCCAAGCTTGACAAAGTCATGAGCGCTGTTCTCGAGGCATGAGTAATAGAGATATCTTTTTATGTTCCTTCCTCAGCGCCTTTGAGGAACAGAGGGGTGTCCCTTTAATTGCTGGGATTTCAATCTACTTGGCATGATGGATTCTGTTTGAAAAGCCTGCGTGGAGCTCCCTAATGAAGCGTCTGAGTGCGGGAGCAGCAGGCGGCTGTGAGAGAAGCCCATCTCCCCGCTTGTACGACCTAGTTCCATAAATTCAGCTGAGCTCCGGAGCCAGGGTTCGAGCAGAGTTCAGCGACAGCCAACCACTGATCTCCTAATGTGATCAGAAGCATGATCAGAACATCTTTTTTCAGCATTTTAACATGCATACATTATTCCTGGGGAAATACTTCACTCACTCTACCAACCGAATACATCTGTGCAGCAGAGATAAAATAGACATCGGGGCAGACGTTCGTTAACATTTTAGGTTGTATATGTTTATATACATAGAATTTCTAAGTGGCAGACAGCAGGGCATTAGAACCAATGAACCAACATTCATTCTCACTCCACTCAGGAGCACTTTGTAGTTCTACAGTTCCATCTATTTCTCTACAAACTTTGTTTTGCTACTTTCACTCTGTTATTCCGTGGTGCAGTTTTGAGTGGATCAGGTACAGCGGGGCTACTGGAGTTTTTAGAGCCCTCAGTGTCACTGCTGGACTGAGAATAGCCCACCAACAAAAAATATCCAGCCGACAACGCCCTGTGTCCGCTGGTGAAGGACTAGAGGATGATGAACCCAAACTGTGTAGCAGCAGATGAGCTACTGTCTCTGACTACATCTACAAAGTGAACCAACATGTTAGGTGTTTCAGTGAGTGGTTTAAGAACTCCAGCAGCACTGCTGTGTCTGATCCACTCAAAACTGCACAATACACACTAAGACACCACCACCAGGTCAGTGGTCACTGTAGTGCTGTGAATGATCCACTGCCCAAATCTGTATTTGAGCAAGAGTGCTACGAACACAGACTGTGTCCTAGTAGCATACAGCGGTTGTGCAGCTGACTTTCTTTGGTTAATCGGTAGATGTATTAAAACGTGCTTGATGTGAACTTTATGTGGCATTGAAACTTTTGCAGTAAATGGCATGGCATTTGTAAAAGCAAAAGCAACAAAAGGCTATCAGAGCCTGTGTTCTTAAGTTTCTCATGTAGCTACTTTGCTCTATGCACACTTTATTAAGAAGATGAATCTCATATAGGGTCATTCTGTTGAGTGATACGCTGCAAAATTATGGAGGGTGTGTGTGGTTATCGGAAAGAGGAAGGCAATAACCGCTGTTATCTCCCCCAAAAGACCACATTGAGGGATAATGAGAAAATGGCGCTCAGCCAAATATAAACTGGACATCTTACTAGACTTTTGTTTGCACCTGGAGTATGAAAATAATGGTCTCATAATGTTTATGGAATGGATCCACACCTTGATTTAATATTGCTGAAGAATTAGATTAAAGTGAATGTAGTCCTGCGAAATAAGAGTGGAAATAAGCGATATTCCAAGACTTAAATGTTGAAATTTCCTGGAGTTACTAGCTGTTCCCTCACCATAAATCTCCCTGTAATGTATATTTCTGCCTTACTAAGGCATGTTGGATAACTAACTATGCTTTGCCTGCCAAGTACAACAACTTGCAATTATTTTCTTTCCTAATCACTCATTACATTATGACTGAATTAAACCACACGCTTTGCCCGCCTACCATTTGTTATGTTAACCCACGAGTGTTCAGATCCATCAGACATTCCATTAATCCACAGTCCCCAAGGAGTTCTGGAATGACATGTAATGGTTAAACCCCAGGGTTCACTCAGGTACCAGATGGAGTCATGCGTGTCCCTCATGTGTTGGCTTTGGGCTTTGGAAGAAGGCCACAGGGTTGTGGTTTGGCAGAGCTGTGTATTTGTTCACTAAAGAGCCATAATTGTGTCCTGTTCGCAGAAACTGGGCTACAGCAGGAGGAGACTGGAGGCCTGGCCTCATTGGCAGTATCACGGTATTAGCCGCTGAGGACACACTGCCCTACGTCTTTAAATCAGTCTCTGACCTTTCTGCCTTCTTGAAGTGATAACACTTTATATGTGTTGAAATAACTCTTCTGAATCACGTAACTTTGATTTATTAATTTTTGAGATGTCTAAAATGTGTGTGAGATGTTATGTAGAGTTTGATAGATTAACCCTACAACTGTACACCAGTGCCAGGTGACAAGACCGTGTTTTACCTTGATTATGATTAATGAATGATTATTTTGTTTTGTTTGTTGCCCTCATAGTTCACTGACGGGGCAGATACTGTAAATATGCTCAAGTATTTAACCTAGGATATTTTTTTTCTAATGTTGCTCGGAGTTTGTCCGTTCACTGTTCACACGGATGGTGATCATTTTGGTCTCTTTTTTTTTTTTTTGTCAGCGTTTACGTTTGATTTCTTTATGTTCGCTGTTGTTTTCACTGTAATCAAAACACGTCCAAACGACAGTGAGAGCTTTTTTCTTCGGTATAAGCTGTTTGAGTTTCTCAATCAGCCTCTGTGTTTAGATTCTTCTCCATGTTGCTTCCATGTGGTAGATTGAATGGGGCAGATTCACATAATTACATGCGCGGTAGTATGGTTTTAAGGTACAGGAACACTCAGTGTAAAAAAAAGGTGAACAGAATTAAATATAAAAATCATTCATTCATTCATTCATTATCTGTAAGCGCTTATCCAGTTCAGGGTCGCGGTGGGTCCAGAGCCTACCTGGAATCATTGGGCGCAAGGCAGGAATACACCCTGGAGGGGGCGCCAGTCATTCACAGGGCAACACAGACACACACACATTCACTCACAGACACTTTTGAGTCACCAATCCACCTACCAACGTGTGTTTTTAGACTGTGGGAGCACCCGGAGGAAACCCACACAGACACAGGGAGAACACACCACACTCCTCACAGATACTCACCTGGAGCGGGAATCGAACCCACAACCTCCAGGTCCCTGGAGCTGTGTGACTGCGACACTACCTGCTGCACCACCGTGTATAAAAATCAATTAATTGATATAGGCGAGATCACGTTGATTAGAAGTATTCAATGTCGGTTTCAGTTATTGAACTTGTATTAATTGCCCAGCCTTACTGTATACCACACTACAGGAAAAATGACCTAAATTTGAAAATGGAGATTGTATACTAAAATTTTGTTCAATTTCTATCTGATCAATTAGAAGGGTTCACATAAGACATGTACACCCCAACAGAAACATCCATTCATTCATTTTCTGTATTGGATTTATCCTCTTTAGGGTCTGACATCACTGCGTGCAAGGCAGAAGCACACCTTGGGCGTCAGGGCAGCAAACACTCACCCAGTCACTCACACCTCTACACATTTTTGTGTAGCCAATCCACCGACCAATAATGGGAGTTAACTGGAGCACTAGGATCAAACCGTGCCAGTGAAACCACTTGTTGTGCCACCATACCACCCTCCAATAGAAACAGCCACTTATCTTGTTTGGCTCTCAGTTAGCCTGGAACACCCAATGTGCAAATGTTATATCAAACCAAATACTTCTTTACTTCACATACTACAATAATGAACATAACATAAAACCTTGAAACTGGCTAGAAATAATGGCTAGAAATGTTTTGCTGGTGATCTCAGCGCATAAAAACTTGCTCAGCAAGTACTGCGAGCTCCACTCAGTGAGTAAACTTGCTTAGCGAGCCCTACAAGCAAAACTCACCATGCCCATTCCACAAGTTGCCTCTCCTAACAGTGTTACCGTATACCATGCCATTGTTTGGAATTGGCACAATATAATGTGTATTGGCATAATATAATGTGATCCTGTCCAACCTGTACATACTGTAGAGAAGTGGCTCTTGCACTGGAGATGGTGAAAATGTAATTGCGATGAAGGAATGAGAGCAACATTGATTTCACTGATTATAAGGAGTGTGCACAAATGTTTGGGCATGCTGTGTATCTTTGATATGCCCCCAATGAATGAGTAGGCCATACTGATCCCCTCAACTCATATCCATCTTCATTTCTCTTGACAGCTTCAGTGTAGGGTGCTGTCGTCTTGTCAGGGTTTTGGAACCACCGAGCAAATCACAGAGATTAGCTTCTCATCTGAGAGTTGTACAGTACAAGCATACTATCATGTGGTTTTTATTGGCACATTGGATGATGCAATCATGCAGTGAGGGAGTTCACTAGTTAATATTCTTTCATCAAACAGTGTCAGCCTGATGTTTATAACTGGTCTTAATTGCACATTTTATAGTGATGATGTCTTCGGATACTCACTCGGAGTTTTAATTAAATAATGAGGATTTCATTGTGTGCTAACACTCAGATACAGACTGAAGTCGACTGAAGTCAATTTAATTTATAGAGGGCTTTATTATAACAGCTTTACAGAATTCTGGGTCCTTGCCCCAATTTGAGGGACTCCAATGTTAAACAACTCCCTCTGAGCATGAGGAAGAAATTTTGAGGTGGGACCCCTTCCTCAAATCTAAGAGCAGTATTAAGTAAGAAAGAGCAGTGTGAATGATGTATTATGTTTGTAATGAGTGTACAGTAGGGGCAGCACAGTGGAGCAACAGGTAGTGTCTCTATCACACAGGGTTTCCTTCATGTGCTTTCCTCCCACAGTCCAAAAACACACATTGGTAGGTGGATTGGCGACTCAAAAGTGTCCAAAGGTGTGAGTGTGTGTCGCCCTGTGAAGGACTGGCGCCCCCTCCAGGGTGTATTCCCGCCTTGCGCCCAATGATTCCAGGTAGGCTCCGGTCCCACCCTGACCCTGAACTGGATAAGCGCTTACAGATAATGAATGAATGAATGAATGAGTGTACCGTCATCTATAACACCATTTTCATTGTGTGTTAGACATTTACACTGAAATATATCACCAACGAACAGTGACGAAGGCGTTCCCATCTGCTGTTCACAGCTTTGGACCTTACGTGCTAATTTCTGAACTGTTCTGTTGTAGGCTGGCCTGGGTAGAGTGTGGAAACGGAACTCTGTTTCCTGTCAATCTTGACAAGCTAATTCCTACACTAACACTGAGAATAGAGAGGTCATAGCAACTGTTCAATTAGTGACACAATGTGCGATGATGGTGGTTTTTGGGGACTTTTCTGTGTGGTGAATAGGGTCTACGTCTGTTATGTCTTCCAGCAGACATAACAAAGGCCAGGAAGAGTTTGTTCTATAGCTTGCAGCACTTTGTGGCACATACAACTATGTGGCAGTAATGAGTTGTGGGGATTAAAAGGAAGTGTGATTGTAAATACAGCATGCCGTGGTGAGAAGGGGTTGGACTCCAGGCTTGTGGTGAAAAAGAAAGGGAGCGAGAAATGGAGAGTGAAGCAAAGCAGGGGAGGGAGGGTTGATAATTCGGAACACGTTTCCTTACAGCCCGGAGGAGGTCTGGCATCTACGCAGGGTGCATGTTATGAGCTTCCCTGATTGAAAGAGAGGGAAAAACAGCCTGCAATAGTGTAGTTTGGTCAAGGAGAGCAAGAAAAGCCTCAGGGTGGCTAGAGCACGGAAGGGTTACCATGTCTGGGTGTGGATGGGTGCTTGAGGTCACTGTTAGTGAAAATCGAGTCTCAGTTTTAAAGACGTAGCAATTATTTGAATAAACGTAAGCAAGCTAAAACACAATGGATGATTCCCATTAGTTGGTGTCCCAAGCAGTGCTGTTACCAGCAATTAGGAACTGAGGATAAAGAGACTCTTAACTGTGCAAGATGAATGGGTAACCTGAGTCTAATCCAAGCTTTGACCCCAGAACTACCCTGGCATTAAAGCCATCCCTTGTTCACGTCTTATCCATGTTTGAAACAATAAAGTTCTTAGGCGAGAGATGCCCCCACGTCTTCTCAGCTTGGCTAGCACCCGGTCAGGGGTTCTTGCTGTCATTTTCTCTGGGAGAAGAAGCATGCGCTCCCTGGCCTCTCGTCTGCATTCCTGTCATCACTGGCAGCCCTGACATAACACTGCCAGAAACATGAGCCATAACAGGGGCCAGGAAGTGCTAACCCGGGGCCCAGCAAGAAAGCTCTGCAACAGGGTCAAGAAAGAACCGCACAGAGCTGTGCCTCCAGGGCCCGCACACCGGCCAGGCCCCAGGAAATAGAAGCATGCCTCTAGAGCGCGAGGAATATGAACCGTTCAGAGGTTGCAAGGCATGAAATGACCGTAGAGATATGTGGGGATGTTCCAGGAAAGCCGTCTAGCAGACGGCGGTCTCCAGGCCACAGGAAGCATTTATTGGACGAGGAGGAATAATAGTATGATAGACATAGCAAGGGTTTTAGCCATAGTAAGACGGCCAGGGTAAAGTCAACAGTGGAATGAACTGGTTTTCAAGCATTAATTATGTTTAATGGCATTTTCGGTTTGTTTAAAATTAAAGGGGACATATACTACCCCTTTTCCACATGTTAATACGGCTCCCTGGGGTCTTAATGAAAGATCTGTGATATGCTTTTGTCAAAATACCACAAGGATCAACACAACAGCTTTCTCCCCCTGTCTCAGCAGCCCAGTTCAGAGCGACTGGTTTCAGCACCTGTTCCTTTAAACGTGAATGAGCCACAGCTGACCGCTGAGAAGCAGCTTTGGTTTTTAGCAGTTTTCGAGCTCTTTCTTCTTTGTTCTTTTCTTTTATTTTGTGATATTTAAACAGTACACTTATTTCACAATGCTCATTGTTAGTTTTGCTCTGTTTAACCTTATCTTCACATAAAGCAGGGGCCTCAGTGTTGTTGTGCCCCACTGAAATCATGGTGTGAACAAGTCAGTTCTATCCTGGATGGCTTCATCTGCAGACACAGCCTTTCCCATAATGCCCCAGCTTCTTTTTAACAGCTTGAGTAGTTAACGCTTTCACGTTAGTAATGGACGTCCTTAAAAATTTAAAAGAATGTCAGACAAGAAAGAGACAACATAATTATAGCTTATAGATATATATTTTAATTATTGTTGTTTATAATCATATAACCAAAACAATATACAGGGGGTCATCGACTTACGACGTTGATCCGTTCCTACGTCGCGTCGCAAATCGATTTTCGGTGTAAGTCGGAACATACGTACATACTGTACGTAAATAACATACTGTAAGCACTTATCCTATCCTAACACCTATCCTCCTCGGTCCTGAGCAGCGTAACTGTGTATTCTTCTGTCGCGCCGCGCACAACACACACGAAGTTCGCGTTACGACGTTTACGACGCAAAACCACTTAAGTCGAAACAAGGCTTTATACAGTAAATGGGAGATGTGTCGTAACCACGAAACATCGTAACTCGGGACTGACGTAACGTAAAGCAAACAGTCTGACGTTCCCCGTCCAGAGAAAATAATGGTAAAGCATGTAACACCCCGGCACAGCTGTTAATGAGTATGTTAATTTTAAAAACTGTCGTTTCTGAATCGTTCAGTTCTAGAAAGTCTCATATTAATTTATGGATTTCCGAAATTCAATAATTACACAATTTTCAATGTAAACCGTGTAAGAGCAGGACATTTTGATGTAATTTTGGCAAAACTGAGGAGATTTATACTGTTTCTGTTTTTATCTGTTCTGGAAAGTGCACACATTTATTAAACAGTAGAATTATTTACTGTTAATGTGTTCTTCATTTCTCATCCATGGCGGAGTAATCTACTCACTGATTTATCAGGCTGTCTACTAGGTGCCCAGATGTGCCTGTGTGACTGATCGCCATGCAGAAGGGTACCGCTGGGGCCCTCTAAATTCTGTGTGCGCCCCAGTGCAACAAGTAAAACTCCAGAAGTATGCGTAAAAACATACCCTTATCTATTGCATTTGGAATGTGGGGAAAATAGTGTGACATTTTCTTCCAAACTGTTCCTTTAACCCAGCTACCATCCGCCTCCCATGCACCTTGTCTTCCATAAACACACGGGCCTTGTGGAAAGTGATAAGCCACATCAACCAAGAGCTCTGCAAAGTTCAGACTCCTGCACAGTAGTGCCAAGAGAGCTTAAGGTGAGTGACGTTGACCTACTGCAGGTTTTTCCCTCTCCGTGACTGCGCACTCTTCCATTACAAGGCATTGAAACACAACCCCAGAATCTGCTTAGCATCACAAACCAACCTCCCGCTTTCCTCAGCACATGACAAAACCTCGAGCAAGTCGAAAAATAAAGAACGGCTAGTTGTGCTTTCCGTTCTTGACATCGTCACCTGCCGTCTTTAAGGAACGGCCTCTCTCTGTAGACAACTGCGGTGTTAATTGCAGAGGAAGTTGATTTTTAAAGTGTCACTTTGAGTTTTTCTGGACTTGTTCTGGACTAATCCAGTGCTCGCCTGTGGACGTTGGCCTCCCGAGTAGGGGTTCTCGGAGAGTGGAGAGTTTGGGGTTTGAATTGGGGTTGATAGAAAATGGAGGAGGGGGCGGGGGGTTGCTTTATTATACACAGATGACCTTTGACTCTTGGCTTATTGGAAAAACATTAGTTCCATGCTGCTCACTCAAATGGCCAAAGTGAGGGAGTACTCCCAATGATTAATGAGCAGCTGCAGGAAAGAAGGAGAAGGGGCGTTTTCATATCCAGTAGGGTTACCTAAAAACCACAAAGCCCACAAATATCAGGATAATGTTCGGATCCAACCGCACATGGAGTTTTAAAATAAAAACACTCTTATGAAATGTGAATTTGGCATAAGGGCCATTTTCAAACGACCCCCCACACACTCTCCTGTGTGAACCCTTTACTACTAAACTACTTTAGGAGTAATAAGACTTGATTGTTTTTTTTTTTTTTAAGAAATCTCAAGTGACTGAGCTGGTTAAGTGAAGGTTAAGAGAAAGTAAATAGATGGTTGTAGGCTATGTAGATATTTTCTTTCTGCCACTGTACTCTACTATCTTAGTGTATTCCCAGTGTAGCTCTGAGTAAATAATTCAGCATGTGTTTGAGTGTGTGGCTGGAGTAGTGGCTCCCCTTCCCCCTCTCTCCCTCTCGTTCTCTCCCTCGCTCTCTCTGGCTTGCTCTAAGCCGATAGGCTGCTGTCAGAGAGTGATTGGCTGTGAGGACTCGAGCAGCTGCAAGAACACACTCCAGTCAAGAGAGGCACGGAAGGTGGGAGGGAGGGAGAGAGGAAAAAGAGAAAGAGCAAGCTCCATACAGCAGTATTTCGCCCGCTCCCCGTGGCCCGTATCCTCGTCCTGTGGACGGGTCTCTTTAATTGCATTCCAGGGGAACTTTCTGTGCAGCAGCTGCCTCTTGGACCAAGAAAGGGGACCGGAGGGAATCGCGGACTAGAGGACGACCCCATGCGGAGGAAATGGCAGCAAGTAGGGAGTCTAGAGGACGGAACAAAAGAGCAGGAGAAGAAGGGAATTAGGCAGCGGAGAAAGTGTGTCTGTCCTGGTTTTGAAAGATCCGCCAAGGGATTTCAGTCCCGTTCTCTTGCTGTCTGTTCTCTGTGTGAACGGAGTGCGGCCAGCAGCTGTACACTTGCAGACCACTCGTGTGTAAATAAGGCGCTGAGCTGCTATAGGCTGGGCACTGAGCCAGCAAGGAGAAGGACCCTGGAGCTGCAGAAGCTTTACCTGACTGGATCGACGAGTCTGACACCAGAGAACGTCCCTTCAAGCATCTCCGGGTTCCACATGCTCTTAGGTTAAAAACAGTGAGTGTGAGAGGATAGTGAGGGGAGAGTGTGCATGCTCGTGTGCTGTTTAGCAGGAAAGAGTGTGCACCATGTGTTGGACCCGACGACACAGCCTGGAGAAAGAGAAGACGTCTGCCCGTTCTGTTTGCACTGCTGTGGAGCTTTCATCCAGCTGAGGATAGAGTCCTGTCCAGCTGAGCGCACTCAGAAACACATTTACACGTGTGGAGCTGTGTTTATCTTCCTGTCACTGGTGCTTGGGATCACTTTGGGGATGTGCCAAGTCTTGCCTGCGAGAATGTAATGCATGTCTGAGGCAAGAGTCTTGGTACACTGTGTCTCAGAAGGGATTTTGATTGGTGCCAGTTCGAGTGGGATACATCGCTATCTCGTTTTTTTTTTTAGAGGATGCTCATATCTGTAGCACATTTTAGTGATTGGTAAAAATATTCTTTGGTGCATTCCAACCATGGATGTTTTGTGATGTTGTTTGTGCATGGCTCAAGAGACCTCCATCTTGAACTGACCATATAACAACTGCCGTGGACCTTGTCAGTAGCACCTCTGCTTTCTCTAAAGTCTAATTTGTTTTTTTTGGGGGGTCTTTTGTGTTGGCTTCTCCGTGCTAGTGGAGCGTAGCACTGCTGAATTGAGCTATTGTTTGAAAGCTGGGTTCTCTCACGCCACAAAAACCCCCCTCCCACACGCCTAGCACCCCCCAAAACCAAAGCGGGGACCTCCCCTTTCCAGCCTCCCCAGTTCCTTCATCCATGCTCGCTGATACTCCCACACTCCTCCCGTCCACATGCTGGAGAGGCCAATGTGTGTGTGGAATTGCGGGCCTCTCCGTGCACATAAGACTGGAAACCCGAAGCCTGGACTCCTGATCTCCACGCGTTGCTTATCTGGACACATCTCTGAGAGACTGATCCAAGCAACTGTGGGCAAGTGCATTGTTCTTTATGGATACTGAGGCAGTCTAGAATCTGCTACACAACTGATCGCTTGTTTGATTAACCCTGCATGCGGGAGCCAGCAGGAAAATAAAGAGGAGCTAAAGAGATAAAATGGTGCTCCTGTTTGGGTTGGCCATGTGGGCGGTGTGAGTGTGCACTGTTTGATAGGCAGGTGCTGGGGTGGTGCGTGACCACTCTGGCCTGACTCAGCCATGAAGAAAACGCGCAGCACCACCCTACGCCGGGCCTGGCCCAGCTCAGACTTCTCGGACCGGGCCTCAGAGCGCACTCGCTCTCGCAGTGAGAAGGACTACCGGCTTCATAAACACTATCCCAAACACTTCATCTCCCACTCTCCGCGGATATACATGCCAACAGGTACGTGTGCTTCTGTGGACTGTAGTTTTTGAGTGAAATCGTGAAATTTCTCTTGCAAATGCAAACGACCAATGAGGTACATTGCCAGGTGTATAGTTTCTGACTGTACCCCATCTTTTGGTTCATAGTTTATTTGTCTCCTTCTACCCCATTCACCAATAGATTGTCAGGAGCAAATGTTATTTGAGTATCTGTTGCTCTGCCCTCAGGTTCTCTTTAAAAACTCCAGGAGCACACTGCTGTTTCTGATCCACTTGTACCAGCAAAACACACACTAACACACCCCCACAATGTCAGTGTCAAATAATTGAAGAACAGGGTGAAAGGGGGTAATAAATGTATGCAGAGCAACAGATGAACTCCAGTCTGTAAATGTAGAGCTACAAAGTGCTCCGCTATGATCGATGGAGCTGAGAGACCGGACAGAGAGTGTAGAAACAGTAGAGGCGGTCATAATGTTATGGCTGGTATGTGTATATCTATAATAAATGCAGTAAACACACAAATGTTTATATTTAATGATTCCAGGCTACATCACGGGTGAGTCATTATATTACGCATAGGATAATGTGTGTGTGGTGGCTTTTGGCCCTTATCGTTGTCATTCCTGCATCAGCACCGCACTCTGGGAGTGTGCTTCAGTTTATTTCATGTTGTTTATATGTGTGTGTGGCTTAGTCACTCACTGCATTGCTTTCCTATATTTGGTTCTGCCATCAGAGTAATTAGTTGGTGTAAAGTAGAGGCATTCTGCTAAAGCCTGGAGGTGCTTTGATGGCCACATCACAGATAGGGGTCACCTATTTTTAGGTCCGTCCAACTCTCAGTCGCAGCATCTGGTGGTGAGATATGGCAGGAGGCTGGAGGCTGTTAAAATTCAGAAATGCCGCACCATAAGAGAGAAACAAAATATGAAAACTTGTCTATGCAAATCGCCCTATGACATTTGCACAGCTAGAGTAGAATTGTATTTGCACATCACAGTCCGCATGTTCTAAACCAGGTTAGGATCTGTCTCCACTGGATATGTATTAAAGGAACACTGTGTAATAGTTTTACCTTGAATTTGCAACTTTGAAATAAATTCAGTGATCAGTAATAGGGAGACCAGAACCACTGTCGTTACTACTCCTGGCCCAGCACTGTAGAAACTGCATTGTGTAGCTTCTGGAGGAGGGTAGAAACGCCCCTCCCCTCCCCATTGAACCTGGTGTTCCTTTTATAAATAAAATATCTTACAGACTCTAATGTGGAATGGATTACATTTTATCATCTGCACTTTTGACACATATTCTCATTGAAATGAATAGTTGTGCTTTTGTTATTGCGAGAAACAGCAACTTTTATGTGTTCAAACTGAGCCAAAGCAAAATTATTTTCTGTGTCTATGAGGTCTGATGCAGTCCACAAACCAAAGTAAGACGAAACCTCACACAATGCTAGAGATAGTGGTTCAATGCAGGCCCTCAGTACAGGGCAACATCAGCTGAGAAAGCTGGACTGGCGGGAAAAACAGACCTGATCCAGTTCCGTAACAAATCTATCCTGTAATATATTCACACTGTGTGATGTGATGTTGTTAGCGGTGTATATCGTCCAGTGGGGTAGTGAAGTCTGAGCCTGTTTGACTCTATTTTAAGAAAAATATCAGATCGGTAGCAGCAGATATTCAAGGCTTTAAAATCATTATCAGGAAAGACAAAATGGTATCGTGCCATCTCTACTCTCGATGTCCATTTTCCCAAATCTTTTTAGGCAGAGGATGTAATGAGGAATTCTGCTGGTCCGGGAACAAAGCAATTCAATTGTACATGTATCTGGGCTTTGTCTGTGGGGAGGGTTACATTGAGTCTAGCAGCTATTGGAGGCAGGTATTAAAATTCAAAATCCAGTTGGTCCTCTAGTGGAGAATAGGTCACAGCCTTCTTGAGAACACTCCTCCTAGTCAAACTGAAGCAGGTGGCTTGAAATCATCTTTTCCTTGTTCTCGAAAACTTTGTAAATGAATGTTCACTACAGCCTTGCAGTCATCCAGCAGTGTCCTGAAACAACAGTAGGTAAAACTTGGACGTATTGCTCCTGGGGCTCTCCCAAGAGTAATTCATTTTTACAGCACTGTACTGAAAGTGTGTGGTTTTCCACCCTCCTTTCAAAAGTTACATAGTGCAGTTTCTGCAGTGCTGAGCTGAGAATAGCAGAGGCAGCAGCTCAATTCTCCTTATTACAGGTCAGTGGATCATCACAATGACTTTGAACCTGTAATATTAACGTAAAAATATTACATATTGTTCCTTTAAGATTTGACATGGAAGCAGTCAAATCTTTTCTGAGAAAGAAATCCAGACTTTACGTTTTGTCAGGTTTTAACCATGAAACAAGAGGAAAAAGTTAAAAGTGCAGACTTAAATCTGTGAACACAGACTGTAAATCAGATGTAAATGTTAGATACCAAGTAATTAGATATGTTATTACTTAATTACACCTAAATCACATGGTGAAATTAAAGTAATTACTCTTGATGTCAGAGGGTTCAGCTGAAACTTAGAGCCAGAGTTTCCACTCTATAGCGGACCACACGTTGGGGCCGGAAATTTGCCTGTTTTTTCTGACTTGTCGTCCATGGCCAATGTCTGTAGCTCATTATTTCACGAGTGTGGGGGTACAAGTCCAGCTCAAATATATGCAGGTCTGCATGAGAACGGCTACAGTCAGTTTACTTAAGCAGAGAAAAGGAGTACTGGAGTGTTTTCAGCTTCAGGGAGCACATAGAAAATGGGTGAATGGAAGCACAGTCGGAGCTGCCAAGTCCGGCATTGGTTCGTGGGCACTTAGGTTTCCTGGCAACACTAAGGGTCAGAGGTTAAATGGTGTGGTCATTATGGAGAATGAGTTGGATTTGGAGGATAAAGGCCTTACATGAGAGTTAATGACTGGACTGGGCATGTTCTGGTTGAATTGTTATTGGAAGTTGCAGTCAGGTAAAGGCAGTCTATGCTGATTTATAGATCCTATGAAGTGGGACTTTACAGTGCTGTATTCTTACTTACAAATAGTGTCTCTTCAGTGGTTATCGTTGTTAATTAGCACGAGTCTGGCTTGAGGCCACTGTAATAATAAAATGACCACCCATGTATATTTTGGTTTTTAGAGTTTTAATCCATTGAAAAAAGATACTTTAATATGAATATCGGTGCTGTCAAAGGAAAAACATGTATCTCTTAAATAGTAACTTTATAGCACAGAAAAAACCTTTATAAATTTCAATGGAAGCTGATATAAAACAGATTTTATTCCGAGTAAAAACAGAGATACATAGTAGTAAAGTTCATATTCTTCTGTCAACTATGTGTTTGTTTGGCAACCAATTCCACAGAAGATTCCCTTTAAATGAGAATAGCGTAATTGTCGGAATCTTCCCATTCTTCAAAAGCTATTCAAACCAAACAATGCAAATATTAACGTCCTTCTACCAGACACAAATACGGTGTAGTATTCAATCCCTCTGGACTAACTCACATGGTTGTTTTGAGCATGCTTCTGTGGTTTGTTGCTGGTCGAGTGGGCTTGCGGATTGTGACTTTTGCTCTGCTCCCTGCTGGGGGTTCATGGCTTTGACAGTATTAAGCAGTGGCCAAACAATCAGCAGCATTGTTTAGAGATAAACAGTGCCCTTTCTGGAGCAGCACTGGGGCAGAGGCTAGGCTAAGCTCTGTCCATGGCTTTGTCTGATCGGTGTGATAATTCTGTTGTTCACTGCACTATATTGCCACTTGCTCATCCAGCATTTCTTCTGCAGTGAAGGGGTTTAACGGAGAACCTGTCCCCCTTTGTTGTCGTAGCAGCTTCTTCTCTTCTGGGCAGGAATTATAACATTTGCTAACACATTGTTGTTAGAATTTGAAGGCATTCAGCCATGATTGCATCAGTAGGGGCAGATACTAATGTTTTAATGTTGGATCATGATTGTATTGGATAGTGCTCTCTCTCTCTCCAGAGAACACAGACACACTACTCCACAGTTGCATTCTGGGAGTGTTTATACTCTTCTAACTGATGTTTGGCATTGAGCACGGTGACCTTAAACTCAGAGCTGCTCTAGAGACTTATATTTATTTTCATGCTTTTCTATAAAGATTATTCAAGCTGCGTGTGTACCAAAGATCTAACAACATTGTCTTTAATTTCACTCCCACTCAACGCAGTGTTTAGATGTTTGCTAGGGGCCCTGAACCAGGTGTGTACGACTGCAGTTTGAACTAAATCCACAACTGATCAGAAACAGAGACATTTCTGGGACACATCCACATAGCTACGCTAACCATGGAGTCAAAAGTGATTGGTGGAGTGAGTTCATGTTGACTGCAGAAGGGACATTTCTATTAATTGTAAGTGGTTTACTGGAGTCCTGCTCGTAATCACTCTACCTTCATAATGTATCTGTAAATTGATTAGCGTCTTTTTGTTACCTCCTGAGCATGTAACTCTGGTACATGTATTCTGTTGCTTCAGATGACAGGTGCTGAAAATTTGTCCTCAAGTAACAGCACTTTTTTTATAGTACTAGTAAAAGTACTAATGGAGAAGATGACTCAGGTAAGAATAAGATAATTATTGATTCATTTACTAAAAATTCATAAAGATTTTCTGTTACTTGCTTCAAATGAAAACAAAAATTGACTTATTGTCAGGAACGCAGGGGGGACGGAGGCAGACGCAAACGCTAAAACACAAAGGACTTTTATTTACAGAATATAACAGAACTAAGACAGACTAAGATTACACAACAAAAGTGGACTAAACGAAGAACAGGAGAGACGGACAGACTAGACTGAGAAACATGACCTGGGAAACAAACAGAAGGAAACAACAACTGGAAACGAAACGAATGATAGTAGAGACAGACAGACAGACTAGACCAAGAAACACGATGACTGAGAAACGAATGACCAACAACCAGGAAGTAAGACATGGGGACTTAAATACATAACATAGACAATGGACACCTGGAACAGATAATGAAGGGGCAGGATACAAATAACACTGACGAGGAGGAGGAACAAAGGTGGGACATGGGCGGAGACATGGACAATAACAAACAGAGCCATGTGCCAAGAGAGCACATGGCGGGGAAAACAGACACGACAGGACAAGGGCGTGACACTTATTTCTCACTTTTTTAAATACCTGTCCATTTTGTTTCTGAAATGCCAATAGACAGACCTTAAACTACACAGACTCCTATTTAAACAAGAATTATGCTTTTCATTATCATTTCAGTCCTCGACCTCCAGCACTGCTGACACATTTGCTTATGCTAATGCTGGTACTAATACTGGCCGGAAAGGTAGCCAGTGGAGTTTTTGATGGCACTGATGTTGGTTTGATTGGGTTTCATTTCAGAACTATATTTCTTATAATGTTTCAATGTTTTTTTCTTATTGGTGTTTAAGTTGAAACCAGCCCATTTTTCTCAATAGGGAAGTAATAGTACTATTACTGCACTTTAAATACACTCAAGTAAAACAACTAAGATTAAAATCTACTTTTAATCTACTTAAAAAATTACTGTTACAGGAAAAATCCACTAAACGAAAGTAAGTGATTCCATTTATTTCAGTGAGCATGTACAGGATGAGTTCCACCTTAACATAAGTGTATGAGCAAGTGTAATTGCGGCACACGGGTATTGGTTGCAGTAATCTGCCGTTACCTAACACTAATCTTCTGCAGTTATCTAACCTTACCTCTGTTCCTAACCTACTAATTCCAGTTTCATCAAATAAAAAGGCAGCTGCCACTGTATCCCTTCGAATTAAACTCTGTTGAACAGTAGCTCTCTAGTAAGCAGGGTCAGGGTTGTAATTAAACTGTACTAGGCTGTATATCTCAGGCAGGCAGGAAGAGGTTTGAAATTAAATGTGTGCCAGACGGTAAGTCACGTTGAGGCAGGTTGCCCAGGTTTTGTCTTAGCCAGCCAGTATTCAAAGCGACAGTGGCTTAAAATTTTCTTCATGCTAGGACACTTCTGGGAACGCAGGCTTCAGTTCATCGGGCAGCTGTAGGGTCCAGACTCTCTGTATTAGTGTGAAGTATATTGGGGGTTCCAGCCAGGTTGATAACTTGCAGCTGCAGCCTGATGAAGTGGAGCTTTAGATTTTCTACATAATTGTTTTGACTGGCTTCTTTTGGCTCTGTTCCTCCAGAGCGTTGGGGTGTACCTTTCAACATCTGAAGTCCCTCATCTCCACTGGGCTATTCTAGCAGACAAAGAGCATTCCACTGCGGATGTATAACAGTTACAGTGGGGTTTTCATTCTCTGGTCATCAAGTTTTTGGGCTGTGGTTATCTCACCTGGCTATCGCACAGCAGATAATTATACAGACAGGGGCTTTTTGGAGAGGGGCCCAGCTCCATTAGGAAAATTGTGTTTAAGTGTGTGTGTGTGTGTGTGTGTGTGTGACTGAGGGAGAGAAAGTGAATGTGTAGGTTTAGAATGCATCATTAATTTGCAGCAGTAAGCAGCACATCTGTGGTGGTGCAGGAGAGAGTTTGTGATGAAAGCCAGAGAAAGTTAAAAATAACATTCTACACGTCAAGTGTTCACTGGAATCACGCTCGCACACAGATATGCACAAAGCTTAGTCTCACACATTTGATACACATTATGTCCAAACATTTGTAGGCACCTACTACTTTTAGGTGCACCCATTGTGGCCACAGGCATTGAATTGTGCACAAAAAGCTTGTATAATCCCCATAGAAAGTATAAACCAAATGGGCTGTTTTGGAGCAGTTGTCCATGAGATTGAGGTCACCATAGCCAATGCCAAGCGTCAGCACTGAGCTCTCTAGCAGTGGATCCATGTTTCCTGGAGTTATGGAACACCATCCAGTAAGTCTGGGATGAGATGGAGTGGAGTTTGTATTGTGGAGTTTGCTACCAAGTCCCCACAGCAATATCCCTTCTGTGAAAGGTAGAGGTTGTTACTGAAGCAAACTGAGACAAGCTGCATTCAGAAGAAATGTAGGAAGAGCATGTGTCCACTAAATTTTCACCATAAAATGTACCATGAATAATAATTTATTGTTAATTTGTTTTGTAATGTATATCTGGGAATAGTCTTCGTACCTAGATTACTTTGACCCTGAGCGGGATGAAGCTGTTGCAGAAGAATGAATGAATGAATAAATAAATGATAGATAGCTGGGAATCTTTTATATGATAAAATATTTTAGTCTTTTTAATTTACTTTAGGGTGGCATGGTGGCACAGCAGGTAGGTGTCGCAGTCACACAGCTCCAGGGGCTAGGAGGTTGTCGGTTCGATTCCCGCTCCGGGTGACTGTCTGTGAGGAGTGTGGTGTGTTCTCCCTGTGTCCGCGTGGGTTTCCTCCGGGTGCTCCGGTTTCCTCCCACAGTCCAAAAACACACGTTGGTAGGTGGATTGGCGACTCAAAAGTGTCCGTAGGTGTGAGTGTGTGTGTGTGTGTCTGTGTTGCCCTGTGAAGGACTGGCGCCCCCTCCAGGGTGTGTTCCCGCCTTGTGCCCAATGATTCCATGTAGGCTCTGGACCCACCGCGACCCTGAACTGGATAAGGGTTACAGATAATGAATGAATGAATGAATAATTCATTCATTATACTTTATGTTTTCCACATTATTTTTAAGCCTTGACTTGACAAATTAAGTGAACTGACAAAAACATGTAACATGTAGGTGGCATGGTGGCTTGGTTGTTAGCACGTTCACTTCCCAGTGCTGGTCCCATCTGGGTGGAGTTTCCATGTTCTTCCCGTGTCTGCGTGGTCCAAAAAACATGGAGGTTAAGTGAATTGGCTTCTCTAATAACTATCCTGATGTGAGTGAATGAGTGTGTATGTGAATGAAAGTCTGTAGATGTGGATTGGAACTCTATCCTGGGTGAATCTCTAGTGCCCGATGCTGTACTTCAGGTGGACAGTCATCCCTGGTTGAGAGTAATGCTAACCGTTCACTAGACGACTTTGAAAAGACTCTCACATTTTCTCACAGAATTCTTGCAGTGTCACTAATAACAAGACTGCAACTAGATTCCTTAGTGTCAGAAAATCTACCCCTGGTACATATTCCGTACTTTTAGATAGGGAACATAATTATACCATATTCTATATTAAGTGTAGGTTTTTAAAGTTTGTTGATTTAAACATCCTATTTCATCTATAGGTCTTACAATTTATTATTATATTTTGCACCTTCTATAACAAAGGCTTACAGATTATCAGACCTCTTTCTGTAGAAGAGGATTTTTAGGGAACACAACTGGACTTGGACTAGCAGCTTTAAATGTACATTTACACTGTTTGTAACTTTAATGACAATAATGTACACTTACACTACCTTTTTTCTATCATGGTTTGGATCTCTGCGCCGAGTAACGGGCTGAACCACTTCACCCACTAGACCACCACCACATATTAGTGACTGCTGCTTCACTATTAGTTTTATTAGTGCCTGACACTTCCACATTCTCACTGCCGTCAACTCGCCAAACGGCTGATTGGTCTGGAGCCCCCTGGACCTAGAAAGTTAGAGGTGTAGAATGTGACGTGCCTCAGACGCGATAAGCCTCCCACAAACATAATTAACTTAAAATATAAGTGTTCTTCGTACAGTAAATGCAGCAGCTTGCAGTGTTTATTGATTATTTACAATGTCCACGTCACAATTTCATGAGCAAAGACTAAAGACTTGTGATCAGTTGATTTTATTGGAGCGTCAAGACAAGAAAATTTAAGTTAAAGACTAAGTTAAGTTAAAACAGGTCTCCTGACCCCCTCACACCAAACGATCGAGATGTTGGGAGAACTCCAGCAAGACTCATCTGATTTTACTTCGACTTGTCTGTGACAGTGAAACCGTTTGGTGAAAGGCCGGCATAAGCTGTGTGCATTTGGCTGCCGTTTCTTGCTAGTGTGTTTGCTGACCGAGTGTTGAATGGAATGGTGTTCTGAGTGGTGTTGATTGTGAAGTGTTCTTTGGCGTCTAGAGATGCGCTAATGTACATGTAACGATAAATAAATTAAATAGTTCTGCAACTTAATACACCAGTTTTTGGATGTTCATAAAAAATGCATGAGTTCATTTTAATAATGAATTACTGGTTAGGTTTTTTTGTTTTGTTTTGTTTTTTCTAACAAACAACAGTAAATCAGCCATTGAAGACAGACAGGGCCTCACCCATGCATTCTTTGTGGTTTCAGTGATACACAGCAAAACCATTTAATGAATTGGAGAGCAACTCCAGGCATTAGCAGCCTGTCTGGGCCTGATGCCTTTTAGATGTGTGAAGTAAATTTCGTTAGAGCCATGCTAAAGAAAACAGGCTTTATCTAAGCCTACATCTGTGCAAATAATGAAGTATGAATGGGTGCATCAGGTGAACGAATGCTTTCACTGGTGTTCACTTGAGGAGAAAGATACAGTGATACAGAATATTTCGGAGCTCTGGGTTTCACAAATCCATCGGAGCGTCTGAACCTTTTACAACAAGACCTGACACGAGACTGACATGGCACATGTGTAATTCTAACCCCATTACTGTCAGCTCCACTGTTAAACAAGCTTAAGGTTGCGTCTGACTTCAAATGGCAGTCATAACAAAGTTGTGAATGTGTGTTTTTCTGTGTTTAGTCACCACATCGTTTTTCTGCTGGTGACAGGTCATACTCTTTGTGCGGTGGTTTCCAGCAAGGAAACTTTTTTTTAACCCAATCCAGTGGCCTCTCTCTCTCACACGTCTGGGGGACTGCTTGATGATTTTGATGGCTGATAGCTGGTGTAGCATAGTGAGTAAAACAGCTGCCTTCTAATAAGCACACAGTGCTAC
This sequence comes from Hoplias malabaricus, assembly GCF_029633855.1. Taxonomy (NCBI): domain Eukaryota; kingdom Metazoa; phylum Chordata; class Actinopteri; order Characiformes; family Erythrinidae; genus Hoplias; species Hoplias malabaricus. The sequence goes on along the minus strand of NC_089803.1, from coordinate 19,218,808 downwards.
ACCTATAAATGTCCTTGAGCAAGGCTGCTAACAGTTTTTATCAGCGCCTTCAAATTTGTTTTGTAGAAGGATACTTGTAAAGAAGGCTACAATACAACATTGCGATTATAATTTGATGGTTGTCATCCACAAGAACATTAGTCAGATCCAGAAATAAGATGACTACTTTGGGATCACAAACACCACTCCAACTCATCCCAAAGAAGTGCAGGCAATCAACATGAAGAAAGGCCGTGTCAGAGCCAAGTCTGCAATTACCTGCATCTTTCTCTAGTCTGCCCTCTAGTGGAAGCCTCCAGTTTCAAGCACATAGGCGAGTATATGAACAGTTCCATTCTTGACGCAGACAGGTTGTTTACCCGAATGCATGGACAAACAGCAAGTATATCTCTAGCCTATGTTAGATGTCAGATCTGGGAATGACATCACACCCGAGCTACCCACGTTCTAGTTAAACGTCCTTACTACTTGAAAACCTTGGTTATCATTGTTACATTTTTCTCAGTTAGCATTGTTAGCGATACCAGTTGATAACTGATAACTGATCATACGTGACACTGATCATAGACACCAGTAGATAGAAGCACAAATGAACTATATGATGTGGCTGCTTTTACACATTGTTGATGTGGGGGCAGCCATCTTGCATTCTGAACTCAGGGTTGGTGAGGCCACTGGCTGACACTTGTCATTGAGCATGTGACCTTAGGTTTGTGTGTCTGCTCCAATCAGCTCATTTCTGTCTAGATTACACAAACCGTGTGAGGGCAACAGAACCTATATTGACTATGGGTACGCCTAGCTGATGTCACTTAACTATAAACGATGTCTATGAATATCTGGACATATAGTGTATCTTTAAAGGTTTTACAAGAACTTCCTGAGTTGAAGTGGATGTGTTCAAGCAGGAAAGCCTTTCAGTATCCGGGACAAAAATGGGAAATTACTGGCTTAGTGTGCAAAAGAACTGTCCAAGCTGAATGAAGTTCTACAGTTACACTGAAGGTAATTTGGATCTGAATGTGCAAATCTATTGCTATTACGGCTGATGATACTGTATAGTGAGATTGGCATTCACCGCACAAAAATCTGACTCATAACCAAACTCTCACAGAGCAGAACTGGCTGCTGTCCACAGGAGCCCATCCTGGAGTTTTCTGATTGGTTGGCCAGGCCTAAAACCTTGGCTGCTGGTCATTCACAACGTTTCAGTGTCCATCTCCGGTTTGGACTCAGTTAAAGACATTTTGTGGATCTCTCTCTCTCTCTCTCTCTCTCTCTCTCTCTCTCTCTCTCTCTCTCTCTTTCTCTCTCTCTCTCTCTCTCTCTCTCTCTCTCTCTCTCACTTACCCATTTTTCTGTCACACTATCTTTCCCCTCTCTGACTCTCTATCTCTATTTGTTCAGAGTCTGTCTCCGGTTTGGATTCAGCTAAAGACATTTTCTGGATATCTCTCTTTATCACTCTCTGTCTCTCTCATTCTCTCTCTCTCACATTCATTCTCGCTCTTTTCCATTCTTTCTGTCTCAGCTCTCTCCCTCTCCTTTTCACTCTTTTAAATTGCTAGCTAACATAATGTCTCCACAAACCACCATATTTTGGCTTATAACCAATATACCCCCTTTTGTGTCCTCTGGCTGACTGTAAGTCATTTTGAGAATCACCATCATCATTTTATGACCTCCTTACCCCCTCCTCCAACTTCCATCTGCAGAACTGGTCTTTTTTTTGGGGGTCTCAATAAACACAGAAGCCTTTCAAAGACAGTTTCATGGCTGTTTCTTACCAGTGCACTGTCTGGTGTTTTGTGTCTGTGGTGGAGAACACAGACATGTTTTAATCCTCATGTCTTTCTACTTTTAAACTCAATCCAAGCCCCATAAATAACATATCTGAGTCATAAAGAAAAGCATTTTAATGCAGGCAAGATTGTCATCACCTTTTCCGAACAGGGCTGTGCAGCGTCTTTGTGGCTGGCTATTCAAACATTTCATGATGTTCTCACATTGTCTCAGGAAAAGGACAACATTCATTTCATAGTAGGTAATCTCCTGCTTCCAACGCATTCAGGTATAATGTTACTGTAGTCTGTGTAGCCTGAGTAGGCTGTAATGTCTATAATGTCCTAATAAGCTCACATGCTACAGACAAAATCTGTTAGTCCAAAGAACGCAGTCCCGCTACTCCACAGCCCAATGCTGAGGGGCTTTGTACCCCTCTAGCCCATACTTGGACTTGACCTTAAGCCCATGTGTGACTGCTCCATAGCATCTCATTTCATTTTCATTGCACAATTGCTATGAAAATTGCACAATTGAACTGGTGCACACTAAGTTAAATTAATTCAATAACGGGAACATGTCATACTACATTTCCACAAGTTAACACAGCTCTGGGGTCTTAATAAAATGTCTGTGACATGCTTTGATCAAAATAGCACAAGATCAAAGTGTGCAGCACCGTTGTCCACCTGTCTAAACAGCCCTGTTCCTTTAAAATGAGTCTCTGTTTACTCTGGTAACATTCCTTTTCATTGGGTACATGTTCTTCTCTGTATTCTTTTTTTTTTTTTTACCATATTGAATAAGTACTCTTGTTTTTCCATGCTGGTTTGGTTTGTTTTGCTTTGTTTAACATAATCTTTGTGCTCTCGTGTAAAGGGCTGCGTTTGGAGAGGTGGGACAGATCTGAAGTGCCTTCCAGCTACATAAGATGCAGCACAACATCAGAATATCTTGTTTAATCCTCTGCTTTGTGACTTAGGCAGATCACAAAAAAACTGGATTGTTTTCTTTCACAGTGTATGGGCTGGTATGTGCTCCAGGTCCCCAAGTGCTAATTCACTGATCTCTTCATCAAATCTGCTTTAATTATAATTTGGGACGTAAGTTATGGGACTCTGAAAGTTAAATAGGTATGTGTAATGAATCAATACTGTAACCCCTAAGTTTCTCAATATTAATTTATTTAATTTGTGTTAAGCTTTGAACATTTTGGCAGTGGGTGACCAGCCTTCATGCTTGTGCCATGCCTTTGTTCTCGTATTGTATATTTTTGAAAATAGCTTTTCAGTTATGAATTTAGTTCTGAAACAGACTCTAGGGACAATATTACACAACCTCATAACTCACTGACAGCTTCAGTCTTCATACTACAGCAGCCTTAATATGCCCAGGAGAACCATGCCGTACTGTGTAATGCTTCTGCTGCGCTAAGACCCATGATTAACCTCATTAACCTTTGTCAGATTAGATTTGTCAGGTGTGATATGGCAGGGTGAACATTAACCTCGACCAGCAGTATGGTCATCTCAGCAGTGGTAAAATTAATTCGTTCATTTACCCATTCATTCATTTCCTGTAACTGCTTTATTGTTTTCAGGGTCCAGAGATAACCTGGAATCACATACTAAATGTTCTGGTGGTTAGTTAATCTTGTGACTTGTCAGCGACACTGCTCTGTAAAGTCCGTTATAGGTGGTTTTGGATGAGTGGTGTTTCTGCCACATAAACCACTCCAGTTAACAATTGAATTACCATATTCTGTCTTCATTTGATCAACTAACAAAGTACAAATCTGTGACTAAATTGACATTTCAACGATCTCAGTTGCTATCTGTTGATTCTTGGAAGCTCCCAACTGACAACAGACACAGTGTAAATGGAAACTAAACAAACAAGTGTAAAGAAATCACTTTTGCTCATGTTGTTGTAGACTCGCCGCTGAAGGATGGCTCCACTCAAAAGCCAGTGAGCAGCAAGTCAGACTGCACTGTGTGCTGTTAATCGGCTGTCATTAGTAACCTTTGTTAGGGCCACAATGCTCTGTTAGCCCTTTTAGCATGATAGCTGAATTCAGTACCCCACCTTTCCCACTTCTGTACTCAAGCGCATGCGCATAGTCTGTGCCTTCAGGTCTGATGCATGGGCGTGGTCAGTCGCAGATCTCTGTTGGATCAACAAATAGTAGGCTGAAAGTTAAGTCTTCTCAGCATTTACAGTTGTCTATTTATTTGTTTGTTGGTCATAGACAATGTTTGGCTTGCACACACTGGACAATCAGTTTGTGTCACAAACCCTTTACAAGGTCTGGAAAGTTCCCTACACATCTTTATACTTAACTTTTAATAATGATGTCCTCAAGGGTACATTTCTGTACTTTCAGTTGGGGAACGTAATTGTACCATATTCTATATTAATGGTTGATTTAAAAATTGTGTTGGTTTCATATGCCCCAATTCATCTCCAGGACTTCTGTTATGTTCTGTTATTTTACACAGTTCTATAATGAAGGGTTATAAATGTTTACCTCTCCTCCTGGAGAAGAGAATGTAATGTAATGTATCTATGGAATAAAACTAGACCCTAACACCACTGTTTAACAGCACTGTACCTTTGTTTCTGAGAGGGTACACCTTGCTTTTTTATTGAAGTTTATAAACAGAAACTCTGCTGAAAGCTCAGTAAACTCAGACACCGGTGGGAGCAGATTTCCTTTGTTACCATATAAACAAAGCAAACCTTCACAGGAATAAATATTCATGTGTGTGCTGAAACCTAATTTCTGATTGGTAGTTGCTTCCTGCGTCACTGTTCAGTTTTGTAAAGTTGAGCTGAGCTGAACTCTTTTTTGTTGCTCTAATTGTGAGCTTCTTGCTGTTTCTTGGTGCTCACTTCCATAGAAAAGGAATGATTCTGGTCATTTTGTCATCTCTTGTCACTTTAGCTGTGAACACACCATAACAAACACATGAAAATACGCACAAATATTCTACACCTTGTTGTGAAGTGAAAACACTGTGAAGAATAATGCAGGTCATAGGATGGTGTAATCATACAGCAGCTCTATCAGAATTGCTGTAATACGCGCTAACCATCTTCTGTAACTGAGGTTATTGACTCGCTCACATGTCTGACCTTGCAGTTCAACTTGCTTTTGTAGTGGCCTTTCTGTCCTACAATATCCCTGTTGTTACTCCATCTGAAACTTCATTCTCTCTCTTTTATTGAGCTGATCTTAGGACATTCCAGACAATCTTCTTCAGGACTTGATCTATAAACCTTGGACACACTCACATACCGATGCTCTACAAGTGTGATGAAGCACTTTGTTTTGTTTTCTTTAAACCGTTTCTTTTCACCCTAAATCCCCTTAATTTGTTAAATTGATAATGTGGTACTTTTTTTCCTTTTTTCAAGGCCTTCAGTTTTTTGAAGTCCACATGCTGGTTCACAGGATTTTAGACATGCAGTTATACATAAGCATATCCATGTCTCTAAGTAACACTAGAGGAATGGTACACAAATGGAACAAAGTGTCCCAGTGGGTCATAAACTCGTTTCTCTTATTTGAAACAGGCGTATGTTGTCCCTGCTTCTCACACAATGGCAAATTGTGAGGATTATATTACAAAGATGTTTATTTCTGGAATACACGCAGACTTTGTGAAGCCTGACTTTGGCATTAAGTCTAGATAAAAGACAGAATGGAGCTTTATGTAGCCCCAGCACTAGCGTCATGCTTTATGCATTTCCTATGACACACCCAATTCAACTTAATAGAGACTATAATTAGTTAATGAAATGATTTAATTTGGTTAGAGTGAAACAAACACAAAATGCTGCAGAGTGGAGGAGGTTCCAGAACTAGAGCTGGGAATCATGCTGTGAGATATCAAAGGTTTCTATCACCATAATAAATTATTAGACATGTTAGGCTGGTTTTACGTAATATATCTAATAATTTTGCAGACTTTCCCTACAAGTTTGGTTTGTTGTCTTTATTGTCGTGGCTTAGCTATTGAGCTGTGCTTTCAGAGTAAAGGGAAGTAGCCCATATAAACTGCACATATTATTTGGCTTTAATATTAGTGTCATTAACGGGGGATAGCTGCGTGTTTCTTTTATGTTTAGGTAGTTGGTGAAAATAGCAGATGGAAACATTGTCTTTGTTGTTGATGTTCTGTCCTCGGCAGTAAAACATGGGAGTGGTTTTTCATGGTCATACACATTCATTAGGAGCAGGATATGCAAATGGAGGCTTAAAAATAACAGTTCTATGGGATCTGCTACGTGATATGGGGGTTTTTACAAGTAACCACAGGGACATCCTTTTTGAACTGTTGTGTATGGGATAGAGTTTGCTTTTTTTTACTTCAGTTACCGATGAATATAAAGCAGAACCCATCAAAACTCAATCAGAGTGATAAAACATTTCGGAAAAGATTTGAAATCACAATACATTTTCACAGAAATAACAGTGGAAAAAAGAATTGTGACACTGTAACGTTGAAGGCGTTTTTATTTCTGAAGACGTATGACTTGACTCTGTTCTGGCATATAGCTCTGTGGTAGGGTAGGTCCGGTGATGGTGGTAAAACAACACAAAAGAGAACAAATACACACTTCAGCTTCTGGTTTGGTGTCATTGCTTTAAAAATCCTTAACAGGTTTCACAACTAATGCTACACATCGGTATCATGTACGAGTGATGTAGGGAACAGGAGCACTGCTGTGTTGAAGAATTATACAACATATTTTATCATATCTTCACATGTGATTAGTTGGATTCGCTACGTGAAACTATCCATAGATAGGAGTATGTGAGTGACGGGGTGAGTGTGTGTAGTGGCCTGTGATGGGCTGATATCCTGTCCAGTGTGTGTTCCTGCCTTGTACTGAGTGATTCAGGGTACACTCCAGAACCACTGTGACCCTGAACAGAATAAAGAACAATTACAGAAGATGAATGAATGAATGAATATTGGGAGAAAGTCACAAATATTTTAATGAGGGAAACACCATACTACACTATTTCTCCCCCAATATGTCTATTCAGGTTTAATATCCATATATGACTGTAGTTTATACTTAAATGATAAAAAGCACAGCAGGTGGTAAAAGGCTAGTGTTTCGTTGGACGTAAGATGCTGGTCTACTGCAGTGAGTGTGAAGTGAGACATTGATTATAATAGAAGTGTATCTGTTATGTCAGGCGCCGGTAAACCGCTTCAGAAACAGACTGGCCTTTAACATGCGGTCCACGGTGCTCTTTAACTTTCAAAGTGTGCAGCTGTGCACTCTGACATTGCTTTTATTCCGATCATACACACACACACACATATACAACAGACACACACAAATGCCAGCGCATCATCTGCCTTTTACACACCAGCTCCCACGCACACAGCACAGCATTATGGATGAAGCAAGGCATGCTGGGATAGGAATGAACTCGTTAACCCATGCTTTTCCCCTTGGCTCCCTGACGCAACAATACCCACTGTGCAGTAACACACACACACACACACACACACACACACACATTCAAGCTGCGCATCACTCTCATTTCTCTGCTCAGATTAACCCAAAATGCTCTTTCTCCCTCTCTCTCTCTCTCTCTCTCTTAGTTTCTCCCTCTCAATCCCCTCCTCTCTTTCTAATTTTTTTTTTCTCTCTCGTTTTTCCTGTTTCAATGAAAATGGGATCCTCCCCTACTCCGTATGTTGCAATTGTCTAATGAGTTTCATATATGAAACAGATCAAAGGTTTGTGACACCCAACCTTTCTTCTGAAATTAAGGGTATTAGCAGAGAATCTGCCTTCATTTGCTGCAGTATCTGCCTCTACTTCTCTGAGAAGTCTTCACCCTAGAGTTTAGAACATTTGTGAGAGGATTAGAGTGCTTTCAGCTATGGGAAACATAGCCTGGTCAGGTTGTGGGTCACAAATGCCACTGCGTCTCATTTCAAAGGTATTTAGTAGTGATCCACGCTTTTTAATTTTCATTAACAATTGGCATTAGACATGGAGATCTTAGGTAGTGTTTGGACGTAGAGTGTATTTACAGTCAGTCAAATAGAGACGGGATCTGAATGACCGTTAACTGCTGTAGTATGTTGTCAAAGATCCTGTGGCTTTTCTGTTCTTTTACTAAAGTATTGTCTGTGATAAAGGACAGATTAGGCTGTAAAACACTGGAGTTATCCTATAACTGCAAACAGATTCCTCTCTGTACTCAGGAACCTGCTTAGTTTCATTTCAGAGCCATTCCTCTGTAAAGGCCCAGTGCCACTCTGTACAGATGGTTTGTGCTGTATCCCTGTGCTATTTTTATCCTGTAACACTTTGAAGCACATTTGTTAAGCAATGGCTGAAATCGCTTGGGGCCGGCTTTCCGGACATAGATTAAGGTTAGTCTTGGGCTAATTTATACGGTCAGTGGGGATTTTCCATTGAAAAGTGTTGTTAGTTTGGGGCCAGGGTTTATTCAAAAGAATGTATATTTTATGCTTGCGTTTGAACATCTGTGAACTATACACCGCAATGTACACACAGTACGTACATATAAAACATTTTATATAAACAAACAGTTTCTCAAATTTCACCCTAGAACGTGGTACGACAACTGATGTTTGTTGGAATGACGTTAATGTCATGAAAGGCTTGTGGGTGTCATGAAGACTCATGGATAATGACCTTCAGGAAAATGGTACCATACTGTGTTAATTGTAACAAGATAATTGTCATTGTAAAAATGTGATATGTATGCGCTATATATCACATGTGCATGTTATTAGCACATTGTGGTGTGTGTGGTGCCAAATTCTCACAAAGAGATGTATAAATAAATATAAATACAAAAGAACCCAGTTATGGGTTACACACGTTTTCAAATATGTGTTTAATTGTAGTTTTTGTTACTTTTTTATTTGTATTTCATTGATTATTTACCTACGTATCAAATATTTAATAGTCACTGCTGTTCTCACTGCGCAGTGCACTGAAACTGGACTCTTTAATTATGCCTGAACTCTGCTGGGGATTGTTACTAAGAGGCCAGACTGAGTTTCTCTGCTTTAGTTTCTCATTCTTGAAACAACACGTGCATTTTGTATTACAACAAATAGACGCTAACTAGCTTCAGAATAATTAGTATTTTTTAAAAGTCAGTTTAAAATCTAAATAACATTTTTAAACATATTAATTCATGTTTCTGCCAAATGACTGTAAATTGAGTTAAAGAGCATTGCGCTTTCTGTGGAGGCGCCAACAAATTTTGACAGAAATTAACAAGAATGAAATAGACCTAAATTGCAATTATAAACGTTTTTGCTTTGTTTCCTGCAGCGCACAGTGGCGATAAGCAATAGCCAAAATACAAGGCGTAACTAAAGCTGAGGTCACGAGGTGTAAAGCACAATAGCACCACCTTAAGAAACAGTTGCTAAATGTGAGTGAATATGTGAGAATTAGTACCTAATATATATATATATATATATTAGTATAGTATATACAGGTATATACAGGGGTTAGACAGGGGTTATACAGGGGGTCAATCTTCATTAACTGCACATTGCACCAGTAAGACCATGTGCATCCAATGGTTCAAACACTGTGTCCTGAAGGCGGTGCCGTGTATCAGGACGACAGTCCACCAATACACACAGCAAGACTGGTGAAAGATTGGTTTGATGAACATGAAAGTGAAGTTGAACATCTCCCATGGCCTGCACAGTCACCAGATCTAAATATTATTGAGCCACTTTGGGGTGTGTTGGAGGAGTGAGTCAGGAAACGTTTTCCTCCACCAGCATCACGTAGTGACCTGGCCACTATCCTGCAAGAAGAATGGCTTATCCCTCTGACCACTGTGCAGGACTTGTATATGTCATTCCCAAGACGAACTGACACTGTATTGGCCGCAAAAGGAGGCCCTACACCACACTAATAAATTATTGTGGTCTAAAACCAGGTGTTTCACTTTCATTGTCCAACCCCTGTACATATGTGTGAGAGTGGTTATTTATGTGAGTGCGTGGGTGAGTGGGTTACTAGCCAGTTCCATGAGGTGCTTCACATTTAAATTTTTCTTTTTATTATTTTATGTTTGTGAATGTTTGCTAAGCTTATGAATGATTTGCACATTAACTGATACAGAAGTTAAGTTCTGGTGCCCGAGTGCCTGATTATCATTGTTAAACTGGAGTGCCAAAATCTGGAAACCATGTGCCATTTAAGGTGGAACAGCATGACTGCTGAAGAATTTCACGTGTAAAGGTAAATTAGAATAAGAAGGTTACATGCCAAAATGCAACACCTGTACAATTTAAAGTGGAAGGGAAGATTCAAATAAGAAGTTTAGGTGCCTGACTATAAATGATAAAAGTGGAGAAACAAGGATTTGTGTATACACCCTCTGTTTTTCATCTCACAAACACCCTTATCCAACCCTTATGTTTTGGAGATTATTCTGCATTATGCTCATTGTTCCAGCAGGAGTGTATTATCTGAGGTAGTCTTTAATCGTCATATCTGTGAAAGTGACTAAGACAAATACCAGCGTCACGTTTTGGTTAAGCGATTAACTGTGTGAGCGCTGAAGCTGCTGCTTGTTTTTCTATCTGTGAATATTTGTGTTCAAGTGTGTTTGAAGGTATGAAAGTGAGGAAATGACGTTAATCAACAATGCATTCAAACATAGACACCACCCACTAAAAGTATGTGTATTTTTACTTTCTCGTGATACCTGAAATATCTCTCTGTTATTTTCCCCTAAGGTAATGTAGCCTGGTGCCTTGTCCAGGCTGTGCTTCTGCCTTGTGCACAGTGGTTCTGGGTAAGATCCGGATCCACCGAGACCTAGAATATACCAAATGTGATTTCCACTGCTTTGTTATTGTTGCTTTGACAGCGGTGTATCTCTTCTGTTTTGGGCACAGCACTTTTATGACACACCCAACTTTATTGCCACCCTCGATACTCTCTGTCTGTCTCTCGTTTCTCTTGTACTTTCTCTTTTGCAGTCACTCTTTTTGTATGTTATTTCTGTTTTCTGTGTTAGAAGGACTACCCTTTCTGAGAGTTGCAGGTTGGAAATGACCTTGAACGGACTGCACTCTATTTTTCATTTCCTCTGTATGATTACCTTTATATGGCTCTGTTTGGTGCTGTTTGTTTGCCTAAGGTTTCCATAGTAAATTCAGAATGATTTGAATGACAAAACAGAACCACTCTTATGTATTAGATACATGAGCCAGTGAGAGCACAGGTGCTTCTTTATAAATTACTATATTTTTTTGAGAGTACTACAACTACAAATTCTGTCCAAACACACTAAATCTGTCCAAAACCACTTAATGAGTGCACTCTAGGTATCAGTGATTCTGTGTGAAAGCTAACATGGACATTTCCACATTATGCACAAAAAACTGGGTCATACATGTCCTACAAAGCAGTTTGATTTTTCATTTTATTTGAGTCACTGTTTAGTGACAAAATATCACATTTTTTGGAAAATATCATTTTCATAAATACTGATTTTTATATACTTTTGTAGGTGAAAATGACTTAATGACGTTCTTAAATGCTACTGTTTTTCTGTGTTGTTTAGTGTCCTGCCCTTTACAGTTCTATTTCTAGTTTTAGGGCCATGGCATTGAAAAAAAAAAAACGATTCAGAGAATAAAGTCAGAATTCTGAGAAAAATCTCAGAATAATTTGGATAAAAATCTCAGAATAATTTGGAGAAAAATCTCAGAATAATTTGGAGTAAAAAACTCAGCATAATTTGGAGTAAAAACTCAGAAGAATTTGGAGTAAAAACTCAGAAGAATTTGGAGAAAAATCTCAGAATAATTTGGAGAAAAATCTCAGAATAATTTGGAGAAAAATCTCAGAATAGTTTGGAGAAAAATCTCTGAATAATTTGCTGCACGTATAATGCGGCAGACACATTATCAGTGTAATTGTAGAATGCAGTGTGTTGCTTAAGTCATTATATGGTATAGATTCCAGGAATAAACACTCAGTTTTCTTCCACATCAGGACCACAGCGTGATTACTATTTAAACCCTGAATCGGTGCACGAACCCGTTTATTCAGAAGAGGGCATGTAGTTTCAGAGGACACAATTAATGATCACGAAAATGATGGATCCAGAGCGAGTCGAACTCCGGCGCCCACGAGGCTCCATCGCGTTACGGCTCGGACTCGTACAATAAACTAAAGCCTGATGCATCGCAGTCAGGGGCTGCACTGACGGGGCCGTCATGTCGTGTGGATGCGTTTAATAAATAATTCTGCTCACTTCACTGACTGCTTCTTTCACAACTCACTCACGGCACACAGACTGAGAAACACCAAAACAGTGTCTCTCTAAATATTCTAACTATATTCTCTGAATTATACAGACCTTTTTTACTGGATTATTTTGAGATATTACTCAGAATTCTGACTTTATTCTCGGAATCTTGTTTTATTTATTTTTTTCAACGCCATGGCCCTAAAACTCTGTTGTACATTCCCTTATTTGAGAAGTAATAATAAGTTGAATACAGAAAAAAAATTACATTTTACAACATTTCATTATTTTGGTTTAAATTGCATCATGAACCTGAAGAGCATAAAGGGGCACTGTCGCTCACTTTGATGTGTTCACTGAGCAGTCATTTTGAATGCTGTTTTTTTTTTTTCCTGTAGAACTTCTGTCATGGTCTGTGATGTCCTGTTTCTAATTCTGCTTTGCTCCAAAATCAGTCTCTGTCCTGTTGGTTAAAATGTGGCAGAAGAAAAGAAAACACAGTGACTCAAAACATGTCGCAGCAGGAATCAGAGAGAGGTTTGGGGGTAAATGTGGTTAGGCTTTTGGATCTTTAAAATGTGACACTCACAGGTGAAGCCAGAAAGTAAAAGTAGAAAAACAGCATTACTTTCTTGTCTGTCAATTTTTTTTTATTTTATAATTTTTTTTTGGACAGTCCAAAAATACGTTGGTAGGTGGATTGACGACTCAAAAGTGTCCGTAGGTGTGAGTGTGTGAGTGAATGTGTGTGTGTCTGTGTTGCCCTGTGAAGGACTGGCGCCCCCTCCAGGGTGTATTCCCGCCTTGCGCCCAATGATTCTGGGTAGGCTCTGGACCCACCGCGACCCTGAACTGGATAAGCGCTTACAGATAATGAATGAATGAATGAATGAATGAATTTTTTTTTGGTGGAGGATTTGGGGAGTCCCTGGTTTTAACCTCACTCCACAGGTCATTCATTGTTGATACAGGCCAATAAAATGCCTAATAGAATGTGTCACTCTCATTTATCTGCGTTTCTGCTCTTCGCTCCTCACTCCTGGGCTCTTGTACTGAACTGATCTGTGGCTCATTTAAAGTGTTTTGTATTGACGGGGAAAATGGTGCTATGTTGTTTGATTCCTGCGGTATTTTGAACTAAACTAAATGTCAATGCTTCATGAACCCTAGAAATGTGTTAACTTGTAGAAATGATGTAGAATATGTTTCTTTTACAATGGTTGTGAATGTTTTTTTTTTTTTTTAAAACCCTCAGAATCCAGTTTGTCCTTTATATAGTAGGTCTTCAACATGGGGAGTGGGCCATGATATACATCCAGTAATCCTACTATGTCTTTTGAAGCGAGTTTGTATTGACACTGGATGTGTCTCATGTGCCTCACCCCTTGTTAAAGACCTACTCTATGGAGCATAACAGGGATCATTTAGAGACTATGAAGCAATTTGGTCCTTCACCTCATGTTAGATGCATTTTGTAAAATAAAATGTGAAAAAAAAAAACCCACATTGATATATATATTGTTCTCTACTTTCTGGAGGTAAAATTGCTTATTGCTGCTAAAGTTTTCTGGCTGAATGAGAGAGTCTGCTTCGTGGAATACCCCCAAATCATGGAGTACTGAGTTGAATCAGGTGCATTTGAGCACTAAAAATTCACCCAACTGCTTTGGAATCCGGACCTCCAGGACTGGCTTTCCCAACCCTGTCTTAAACCTGACAGTTTGATGAAGGTAGCAGAGAGGTTATAGTCCTGAGACACGTGGGATAGAGATCCAGGCCCTGGCAGAGTCTTGGTCTTGGCTGGTGATTTGTTGCAGTAGCACCTGCTCTGTGTTTTCACACATCAGGAGGTGGAGGCCCGAGCTGCAGCGTGCCGAGTAACAGCACACACTTGGGCATAGTTGAGGGAGCACACTCAGCACTCTGGATTTCCCTGCTGTAAAACAGTCTAGTGATTGATTGGGCTCCCAGTCTCATTTAAATAGTTTGACTGGAATTTTGAAAAATTTACATTCAACCCTTCATTTTTTTTTCTTGTGTTTATAGAACACTGAATGTTCCCCAGTAAATGATTCTGTTAACTATCCTTTCCTCAGAATTACTACACACTCCTAAGTAACTCTGGAAGAAAAGTATATCACTGTCAGAACAATTTCCATTTTTTTTTTATTATTATTATTTTTGGCCTCATTTGTAAACATCAGCTCTTCTTTACACTTTGAAAAATTCATTATGAAACTAAGACATGTTCCAACTTACAGTAGAATTATATATTTTTCATAAACTTGATTTATAAGTTACGCTTTAGATATACAAGGATGTAGTCTACCAAAGATGATACACAGTTTCTGCCTTGAATCGGTAGTTGTCTGCAAAGAGTGCCAGCACTGGGCTTTGTATCAGTGGAACTTTCTGGAGTAATGAAAAATAGGATGAGGTTTTGTAGCTTTTGTGATGCAGAGCTAATCATTCACTGCTGTATCTGTCCTCACCAAAACTCAGTTGTCTGATTGCCATCAGATTCTCACAATATATCTCCAGTTTTTGATAGTGTGCGAATTTGAGAGGTCTTATACCTTTTAATGTGGCATATTTGGTCTGCTGAAGCCAGCCTTCCACCCAACAACTTTTCAAGTGGTTTCACTGTCACAGACAACTTTCCAACGTCAGAATCATGGGAGTTCGTTTTGATGGTTTGGTGTGAGGTGGTCAGGACCGCTGCCTTAAGTCCACCTCCTTCTCATATTTATGTTCCCATAAAATGTTTAATATTATCAAACGTTTTAAGCATTTGCTCATGCAGTGACCCTCAGCATTTGCCAAATCAGTCTGTGACTATAAATGCATTGTTTTTGGACGTGAGAGTGTGTCAGATTTTCGCTTTCTCAGCCTTTGAGTCTAGTTTTACTTGTTTGGTGGCCTGTGACCTGTCTGAATGAAACTATCCAGTCTCTAATGTCAGACGTGAGCAGTTTCCTGGCAAAATTCCGGCTCTGTTTTTGTGCATGTTGATGTTCCTTGCAGCAGCCTGCTCTAATCAGCATGTTCCTGTTTTAAGCTAATTACGGTAATGAGTAGGTCGACTTTAAGCATTGTCATTAAGCACTGGCCTCGCTTTTAATTGGAGGTTGTTGGCCTTTCCTTCTTGCTTTGGGCACTCAGCCGTGGGAATGGCAGTGTGTGTTTGTGTGTGTGTGTGTGTGTGTGTATTGGGGGTGAGGGGCAGAATGAGACGGCGGATCTTGAGACTAGATCTGAATAAAGTACTTTGTTGCAGTTAGAAGCTCCTCCAATAGTCCAGCCCTCCCCTTCTCACATAGATACCCCCCTCCTTTATCTGTCTCTCTCTTTCTTTCTTCCAAGTTTCTCTCCCTTGAGCTCCTCCTCTCACACTCTGTTGTCACATTAACAGCTTTACTGCTGCCCTGCCTTCAAACTCTCACCTAATAAACTCATACAAGACATGGACACAGCTCTGTAGACCTTACATTATTTTCAGACAAAAAAGAAATGGCAACTATACATGACGGTCGTTTTGGTGTGTTTCTGATTCTAAGGTAAAGAAATGGGAAGCTCTAGGCCACTGGCTCATTTGTCACTGCAAGTTACATTAAAAAAATGTGAAGACAACACGTTGAAGCTAGGAGTGTTTGTTCTGACAGTAAATGTGTGGATGTACATACAGAGCAGGGAAACCTCACTCTATATTGATTACGGTCTCTGCAAACCACTCTCTCAGAAAAAAGGTACGGTAGAGGCACAGTGCTGGTCACTAAATGTACAAAGAGTATAAATGTACCTTAAAAGTACAACAGTGGTTTAAAAATCTAGTTCCCGAGAGACGTTCTCTTCTCATCCTGGAGATTAAATGGGGCATATATTACAATTATGCTGCCCAACTGAAAGTACACAAATGTACCCTTGTATCACCACAGTGACAGTTTTTTCTAACAGTGCGTAACTTTTAAAGCCTTTGGACCCTCTAAGGTAACTCTTTTTCTGTCTCAATCCTCTACAGACCCCATAAGGTGGCGTCCCACATAAATAATAATGTGTGGCCAATAAAGTCGTGGCCAGGTATTAACTATCTTGTTCCCACGCCTTATTTACTCGTACTGGGATTTAATTCCCACGAGTTTATATGGGGTAGCCATAAATATTTTAATTTTTTGCAGGATGGGCTCCATATTCTTTATTTTTCCGTTCACCTATTCTCACTATTACTCGGCTTCTCCCTGTTTCTCTCGTTGTTTTTGCAGCTGTCTCTCGCCCTCACTTCACCACTCTATCCCTTCTCTCTCTGCCATACATGTACGGTGCCCAGCTGAAAAGGTGTGGGTATTAATTTATGAGAGAGCGAGAGTAGCTGAATAGAGGCCGAGACATAGAGAAAGATGGAGGGAAAAATGGCTCAGTGAATGTAGGCGCTGGGTACTACTGGGAAGCGTTGCCATAACAACGTCTCGTGGAGAAAAAGGGGGCCGCCCACTATGCTTGAGCGTCTGTGGGCATTCCGGGAGGGAGGGAGAGAAGGAGAGAGAGAGAGAGAGAGAATGAGAGAGGAGGGTGAAAAAAGAAAAGCAGAGCAGTGTGAGCTCAGTCACAATGTGATTGGTCACACCTCCCTTGTCTTTGTGTGGACCAGGGCATGCTGGGTAAGAGAGCCCTGACTGAATGCTCATTTGTCTGCGGAAGAGGCTGCGAAGGAGACTGGGGACTAAAAAGAAACCCCGCTCCGTTTGGATTAGGAGCTGGAGCCGCAGAGGAAATACAGAGGTAGAGGACGGTGTTTATCTTTCTGTCGCTGTCCGTGTTTGTGCGTGTGCGCGGTTTTTTTTTTGTCCGTATTTTTGTCCCTCGGCTGCGGCTGGGAGGTGTAATGGGGACGGTGCAGCGTCGTGTCGTCAGAGTGAATCACAAAAGAAGGGGGTGGGGTTGGTGGAGAGATGCGTGGACAAAGAAGCCCTCGCTGAACAGGATTGTTTACTACTGCACCAGCGTCTCCACATATCTACTAGCTCTCTCTGCTGAATGGGTGATAGCACTGAGTCTACCGATGTCGGCAAAGTCAGACACGTCTCGCTGCGTCTGCTTTCACACTCGCGCATGCACACATTTACGCACCCGTATGTTGAGAACTCCCTCTCCCTCTCTGTCTGTTTCTCCTTGGGGCCTCGTTTTAGAGATCCGCTAATATAGCCATGTGTGAGAGAGAGAGAGACACACAGAGGGTGAAAGAGCGAGAAAGACTGGTGGGGTCCTGCCCTTGTTCCATGACGAGTTTAGTCTGTAGTGGGCAGTTGTTGTTGTGGTTGTGGGAGGAGGGGTCCCGGGTATTTTCTCCTTTCAGAGCCGTCAGAGACAACTGCAACTGTGCTTCACCCCCCACTGGTGCCCACTCTGAGGTCCATAGTCAGAGCAAAACAAGACAAACTGAAGACATGTGCCATGCTCTCCTTTTATTTATTTTACATATACCCCCCCCCACCCCCACCCCCAATGACTCAATGATGACTCAGGAGATTTAAAGGCTTAGAAATATCCTCTTAATAATTATGATATTCTATAATTTTCCTAATATTATATATTCAAGTATGCACATGTGCGTATATAACATTTGCACTTTGTGCTATTTATATTTTGTTATGAATTATAAATTATAATAACCATTATATATTATTAATGTCATAGATCTTGTGTACATTGTTATTGACATATTTACATTAATATGATTTAATATGGGTGGCATGGTGGTGCAGCAGGTAGTGTCGCAGTCACACAGCTCCAGGGGCCTGGAGGTTGTGGGTTCGACTCCCGCTCCGGGTGACAGTCTGTGAGGAGTGTGGTGTGTTCTCCTTGTGTCCAAGTGGGTTTCCTCTGGGTGACTGTCTGTGAGGAGTGTGGTGTGTTCTCCCTGTGTCCAAGTGGGTTTCCTCTGGGTGACTGTCTGTGAGGAGTGTGGTGTGTTCTCTCTGTGTCTGTGTGGGTTTCCTCCGGGTGACTGTCTGTGAGGAGTGTGGTGTGTTCTCCCTGTGTCCAAGTGGGTTTCCTCCGGGTGACTGTCTGTGAGGAGTGTGGTGTGTTCTCCCTGTGTCTGTGTGGGTTTCCTCCGGGTGACTGTCTGTGAGGAGTGTGGTGTGTTCTCCCTGTGTCTGCGTGGGTTTCCTCCGGGTGACTGTCTGTGAGGAGTTGGTGTGTTCTCTCTGTGTCTGCGTGGGTTTCCTCCGAGTGCTCTGGTTTCCTTCCACAGTCCAAAAACACACGTTGGTAGGTGGATTGGCGATTCAAAAGTGTCTGTAGGTGTGAGTGAGTGTGTGTGTTGCCCTGTGAAGGACTGGCACCCCCTCCAGTGTGTATTCCCGCTCTGTGCCCAATGATTCCTGGTAGGCTCTGGACCCACCGCGACCCTGATAAGGGTTACAGATAATGAATGAATGATTTAATATTTATTGCATATTCTTGGCCTTGCACTCTTCTGTCCGTGCGCAAAACTACTATATGCACTTCTCTTAGATGCTAACTGTGTTGTGTTGCCTTGTATTTGTACTGAGCAATAACAGTGAGTTTGTTGTTATCCGAGGAGAAACAGCATGGCTCAACAGTGAGACACTTCTCATGTACACAAAAATAGTTTGCGTCCAAATCTGCCCTAATTTCCCAGATCCATGAATCCCTCAATGTGAATGTGTGCTATTTCAGGAAAAATATGTTACAGCTTTTTAATTGGAGTCTTATTATTTTGGCTCCAAAATCAGTTCCTGCACTTTCTAAAGATATCAGCCTGATACTGATACTCATCCGTACTGTACACCATCTCTAGTCTGTATCCCTCTTCCTCCATCTGTTTCCTCTTTCCACGTCTGCAGATATCCCTAGCATCTCTGAAGGCTCCTGTGTTTCGATTTCCATGTTTTTTTTACAAAGGTGGCTTTAGTTAGCTTGGCTCTTATTGCATCAGGATTGAGTGGTGTGTTTGATCCCTGAATGGTTCAGGAGGCCAGATAAGATCTATATTTCCTCTTCCGAGGTCCCGCAGCCTGAAAAGCTGTCAAGATTTTTATCACAGACTGGAAATTAGTCTGAGCTTTGTGATTCGTTTCCACTAAGTTGTAGGGCATTAGCATATTTACATTCAACACGGCGGTGCCAAAATCAGCCAGATCTTGTAAGTTGAGTTATTATTGGAATAAAAAGGCTTAATTTGTGAGTAACTTTAATCGCTGTACATTTACAGCCTTAGGCCGAACCCCTTATCCGCAGAGATTTAGCCTACACATCTATTCATATTACAGTGAGTTTAATGCTAGGAATATTGCTCAAGGACTCTTGTTGGGGCAGTGTGGTGTGTTTACATGAGCAGGGAATGAAACCCTGGTCCTCTGCATGTGTCTGCAGTGTTAAACACTACACACTTTTGAAGATAAGTCTTTTAATATGTTGCCGATTTAATCATTAAAAAAAACTGATCCTAATTTGTTTATTAATGGCATCACTCTGACACAACAGGTAGTGTTGCAGTCACAGTTCCAGGGTCCTAGGGTCCTGGGTTCAGTCCTCACCTGGGGTCACCATCTGTGAGGAGTTTGTTGTGTTCTCCCTGTACCTGCGTGGGTTTCCTATGGGTGTTCCACAATCTGAAAACACATGTTGGTAGGTAGATTGGCTGTGTGACATTGTCCATGGGTAAGAGTGTGCTCTGTCCGGGGTGTGCTCATGTCTTGAGGCATTGATTCCAGGTAGGAACTAGACCCTCCACGTCCCTTGATCAGGATGAAGCAGAAGACAAATACGTTTATTTATCCCATTATTCTGCAAGCTAAGTATTGCTAGTTACTAGAGATGGACTGTGTTGGGACCAATATAAACATCATTCACTCATTGGTTATGGTACAGATAGGGCCTATCCAAACATTTTGTTTTGTATACGAATCTATATTAGTAGTTGTGATCGAAATTGGATTGGAACTGAAAAATGTGGATCAGTTCATCACCACTAGTTACTACGTCCTTATGTTAATTTCATATTAATACTAGTGTCAATGTAGTATTGAGTCTTACTAGTACTCTGCGTGCATCAATAATGAGGCTCAGAATGGGTGTTACATCTCTCTCTCAATTGTACGGCTCGGAGCTGGTAGCATCCTCCTGTTGAATACACTTGTTTGGCTCCCTCAGCTCTGAGCACTGTCAGTGCGATCAAAGCCTGATCAAACGGGCCTCGACAGCCAGAGAAAACAACACTCCTCTCAAAAGAGCTGAATAGCGTCGGTCTCGTGTGCTACAACACAGAATTAACTCTCATTAGGATTACACCATAGCTTTGTTTGGATATTAAAATATTACATACACAGATCACAATGTTACAGCAAACTTCTTCACCCATTGTCCATTTTAACATGGTCACTTCCCATATAGGTGCACTTTGTTGTTCTACAGTTACAGACAGTATGCCGTACTGGTTTTAATCACTTCAGTGTCACTGCTGGACAGAGGATAGTTCACTAACTAACCAACCAACGAGAAAAAAAAAACAGGCCAACAGCATCCCGTTGCTAGTGTCCTGTGTCCACTGATGAAAGACTAGAGAATGACCAACTCAAACTGTGCATCACCAGATGAGCTACTGTCTCTGACTTTATATCTACAAGTTGGGCCAAAAAGATAAGTGTATAATAGATTGGACAGGGTGTATAAGAACTGCAGCAGATTCTCTCAAACAAGCACAGCACACACTAACACCACCACCTCAGAGTCACTGCAGGATAGAGTGTGTGCCAAGCGCCATGAATTGAAAAGTAATTTGGCAGAAACTATAAGGAAATGTAGTAGATGAGCATATGTGCTATAAAATCCAGTATCACCTCCGAGACAGAGTGTTTAAAAGATGTTATTCAGTTTCCATCTGTGCATGCCCTGATCTCATTGAGGTGTGTTTTGAAAGATCTAGTATGGGCTATTTCAAGCATGATCTAGTTCAGGTCTTCTGTTCCCTTGCATGCAAAAAAAGCGTGTTTAAAAATAAACTTTAGTCATGATTTGAATTCACTCGTTGTTTCCAGTTGAAAACTGAAGTATAGCACAAATGGTTTTCTTTATCTACCATGCAGATTTAAAGCCCTTGAAACCAGACTGCAGGCCGGGAGTATAAAATGGCCAGTTGGTGCGACAATAAAGCTGCAACTGCTAATGCATCTGACTGGCCAGGTACAATGTCATAAAATGCCAGCCATAAACCCTAAAATAACAGGATTGGAAAAGTGATCTGCCCCCTGATTCAGTACTTTGTAGAGACACCTTTTGCTTTAATTACAGCCACCAGTCTGTTTGGAAATGTCCCTACAATATATTCTTGTGAAACGGTTTGAGATGTGTTTGAAATTTTGTGTCAACAAGCAGTGCACCGCTGCCTTTAAGCCTGTACACAGATTTTCTGTTGGATTT